>NW_021703774.1:128852764-128940302 GCF_005190385.1 Monodon monoceros | reverse complement strand
AAAAAAAAAAAAAAAAAAAAAAAGGCAAGATAGAGAATGGAATGTAATACACACTTTTCCAGATTTAGTGCTATGTATGGTCAACGAAGAACTATATTCACACACCAAAAAGAAAAATAAAAAAAAGTACCATGTATCCTAGGATCAATCAGCATGCGTGTTTCTGACGTCACCAGTATGGTAAAAACGTCATAGGAAATCCTGCTGTGTGTCTGCAGTGACCAGGGCTGACATGCACACACTGCTCCGCTAGGACCATCAAACCAAGGCCTTGTGGTTCAGCATCTGTCATTAGTCATTTAGTCTTAGAACGTCAGCTTACTCTTCATGCCTTTTTGTTCCTTCTCAACCTACCTACCTATTCACATGTGAAAAAACACTTTTTTTCCTCCTAACGGCTAACAGGTTATTTTATCTACTAGCTTCCTCCTTATCTCTCCCACATCCTCTTTGTGCCCTAGAAGCAGGTAAATTCACTGCCAGCTAATTATAGTACATCATTTTCAATACATAACTTTCTGTTGAGACTTCTGAAAGCATATCAAAGTAGAGCAATAGGCTGGATGAAACAATCAATAAAGAGTATTTTACTGAGCTTTTTAAAAAAGCAAATTTCCCCCATACCAGTGAGTGAGAGGCACATACAGAATGGCTAAATGCAGAGGTATTTCTCAAATCTGTTCAGGTTAATCTGACATAGGATAGGCTGGGGAAGAAATCAGTAGATTCACGTTGCTAGACAGTACAGAGTACCATACGTTTAGATCACTTTATATAAAGTTGTTATTGGACGAATTCTTCTAAAACAAACATGACAACAACAAAAAGTTTCTTAATAATAGACATCAGGGGAACCTTATGTTCCTCCTCTGTTCGATGCTGATTTAACACAACCATACCCACGTGACCATCACAGCTCTGCGTGGGTGACTTAGCTCTAATGACCAATAGGACTTGGCCTAGATTGGTGGAAATTTTATGTCTAGATGTGCTTAACAAGGGAAACAAGAAGTCTGAGCAGTTTTCTGTGAAACAGAAAATCAAAGGAAGAGAAGCAGATGATGTCCACAAGGGGAAAAAAATCTGGCAAATGAATTTGGTAGTATTCCCTCAATTATCTGTGTGTTTTAAGAAATGCAAATCCTTTTCATCTTTTAGATGGTGCATGTCTCATGTTAGTCCAGAAAACTTATGCCTTTTACAAGTATTGTTAAGAAATTTGAAATTAAGTAATAGTCTATCTAAAAATTTTAGTAAAGAAGGAATGTGAATAAATCCTTGGAGTTTGTGGTAAAGAAGTGAATTGAAGGACACCAGAAAACAAAATGTTCATTTGGATATATGAACCAATGAAACACCAGAACCACAGAATTTTTTCTCTCTAAACTATAGTGAAGCTCTGAAATATGAGTATAAAAACCAACAACAAAACGTTCATGTACTGTGAAAAGGATAGTTGGCTGAAGTGTGGTACCTGAGGTTCCAGGTTTACACGGGATCTTGATGGTTTGTACCTGAACAGAAGGGTTCTAGGGTGGGAAGACTACAAATGTTAGTACTCTAAGAGCATTTTGTGCATCATAAAATTCTAGACGCCCCCCTGAGCCTGTAAAGACAGCGTGCTCTAAATGGCTTTCCACCACTTTTCTGGAGAACCCAGTCCCTTCTATAAAGACTCCTCTTCCATATTTAGAGATAGAGGCACAGGAACATTTCATGATCTTTAGGAGGGTAATAGTGTGAAAAGTAAGGTTGTAAAATGAACTACTTTCCTCCCCTTTCTACCTAATTTCTTTCTCCTGTGCTTTTAAAGACTAGGATATCTCTTTCTGACCCCAGAGCTCATGTTTAACTCAGAAAGTATACTTTACAAATGTCCTGCATGTTCTAATTTGTATGATGGAAGGAGAAAAGAGCTCATCTGAGCACCAATTTGACATCGTTTTATTCCAACAGTCTTTGGAAGCCAACACTCCTTCCCTTTTTGACTGTCTAAAATGCCCTTGCTAGCCAGATCCCTCTGCTAGCTACAGTGTTTGCACATTTCCTTGTTAATCAGCCGCGTAGGCTCGGAGACTGTGTGTTTTGGTGTTGTTTCTGTGTGCAATCTCGTGCTGCTTCCTGAACGCATGTGTCCCTTCCCTTCACAGCCTACTCGACACCCAGCACCTCCCCCGCAAACCGATTCGTCAGTGTTGGACCACGGGATCCAAGCTTTGTAAATATCCCTCAACAGACACAGGTGGGCCGCTCTCATCTTTTCTGTATGTGGTGCAGCTTGTTTTATTCATCAGGCGCATTGTAACTCGTCTTTCGGCACAACAGGCTGCATTTCCCAGCCCCTGTTCAGTCCCCTTTCCTCCCGACCCCTACCCATCCTGGCCCTTCAGCCACATTTCCATGTGTTCTTAGAAATCATGGAAAACAGTGCCTGCAATTTTTGCTTCTTGTATTGAGGGGGTAGGAGAGGAGGGCTTCTGTGCCAGAACTGCTTTTGCTATGGGAAGAAAATTTTCCCAGGCTGGATAGCCTGTGCTCCCTCTTCTAGGAATCTGTGCCTCTCTACGTGCAAGCAGACAGAAGTAGGCCCCTATTGAACCTGGAAAGTATACTCTGGCTGCCGGCGACATCAGAGTGCATGCTGGGAATGGGGGGCCAGTCCCTCTTATGTACTCATTATAGGGTCCCCAGGAACCTGGCAGACTTTCTAAGAGAAAGGAAAAGAAAGGGTTCCTGAGCGCTGTTAAGTTGCTGGTGTTGGTACTGAAATAGGAGGTGTTTGTTACTGGCTTCGCTGGCCCCAGTGGGGTGGGAGGGGATTATGTGAATATAATGTCATATTTTGAGGTAGGTGATTGAAAAAGAGTATGCCAGGACATCTAGAGTTTGTTTTTCAATAGATAGTTGTGTTTTGTGCTAGTATAGGCCAAGGAGAAAGAATCTCTTTTAAAAGTTTTGAAATAGCTGCTGTTAATTGAGAAACAGTGAAAGACTTTTGGAATTCAAAGGTAGCATATATAAAGATACTTAGAGAGTTGTGGAATAGAATTAGATGCAAGTTTTGGAAGAATCTACTCTCTGATCTCCTAATCAGAATGTGACTGTATATTATCAGAATTGACATAAAGAATTTTCTCTTTGAGGTTCTCAACACAGTGTTTGAAAAATTCTCCAAGATATTTTGTGCATGCGCCTCGGTATGTAATCTCCAGATGCCTAATTTATAACTATTCATCTTTGTTTGTAACACTATGAGCAGGTGCTTATGAACGAGATAGATTTGCTTTCCCGGGTCCATTTGCTTTCTCTGCGAAGGGTTTTAGTTTATTGCTGTGTCGACAGCGTGGGTTAAACAGCATTGCATCTGAAGCCTTCCTTACACTGAAGCGGGGTCACGGAAAGTACAGCCTCAGAGGAGGCAGCTGGGAGGAGAGGGAGAGGGGAAGGAGGGAGGGGAGGGAGAAGGTTAACTCTTGAATTTCCCACTTCTGCTGTTTCTTCTGAAACTGGCAGGTACATGGCATCTGGGATTAACTTCGCCTATTCAGTACTCCCCATAAAATCGTTCAAGTTTATTGCTTATTTTCCCATACCTTCAAATATTTAACTGGTGAATTTGAAGTTGAATAATTACCTCAAAGGCATTACAGTAGAAGAACATTTCTTATTGTACTTCTGGCTCACATGATCAAGGTCAAAGAGAAGGGGAGAACTGGGGACAGTAGCTTTACATTGGATGATTGCTTTTCTCAAAGCACCAGTGGGCTCAGGTTACTTCATTAAGAACCTCAGAAATGCAGTTTGGAAATGTCCTGTTTTGTATTTTATATAGTATTTTTATATAAGCTGTGATTCACTGAACTGAAACTGTACCCTGCATTCCATTCAATTTGTTTCTCTATAATCAAAACGTATTCTATTCCAACATGGCTTTGTTTCACAAATGCCTTATTTAACCCAGAAACTGAGTCTTCATGATGTTGACCACAAAAATTCAATTCTTAAAAATCCAGATTTTCTACGCATCTGTATGAATGATGTCATGTAGACCCAGTATTGGCATCTGGAACTGAATTTTTTGGGTTTCTGTTAAATATTTGGCATCATAGAGACAACAGCTTAAATGTTTTTTATCACAGTAACACCTGCCACTTTTGGCTTGAAGAAAGCCATCCCCAATTGTCTTATGAGAAACCACGCTAATGGAGTTACTCTTTTTCCCCAAAAACATATCCTGAGATAAAAGTGTGCTCTAAGTATTTTAATATTTAGGTATATATATTAACTTTTTTTTTTTAAAGGAACTACTTTCTGGAACCATTTAAAGTGGTAGGCATATATAGATATAGATCATAAAAATAATATTTTTAGGTACTCTTTTTGAGAAGACATCAGAAGAGGAATTTTTATAGGAATTTTTAAAGACATAATTTGAACGTGGCCTGCAGATTATTCATTTCCTAGGCAAGCTTGCATTTTTCTATATAAATATTTTTGTTAATAAGGCATGAAATTTGTATTAGTTGAATTATGGGAAAAGTTTTCTGGAAAAACAATATTTTCTTTTCTGCCTTTAAAGAAGTAAAAATTGAAGTGTCACCCAAGCAGATAGGTAAGCTTTATAAATGCAGGAGAGGTATCCTGGACAGAAATCCATAAACAAATACAAAATAAAATGGTCTCCCTTTTCCCCAAAGAAACCTCTTGAAACATCAACCTGTAGAAGACAGATTAGATACGGTCCCTGTTTTTTCCAGCAGATAGAATTCCAACTAATGAATAGACATTTGAAGTAGGCAGCTTTCAGTTTATCATAAGACCTTTCTTTAAAAAAAAAACAAAACAAAAGAGAGTTCTTTGATTATACATAGCCTCTATTTATTGAGCATTTTCTGCGTACTGAGTACCTTAGGTACATTATCCAACGAATCTTGACAGCTACCCAATAGGATATATATAATTATCTCCACTTCATAGATTTGAAACCTGAGATCTGAAGAGATCGTTGATTTTCCCAAGGCCACACATGGTGAGAGGCAGAGCAAGAATGCCTCCCCAGTTTTGTCTGACTCCAAGGCCTATGCTCTCAAACCACTGTGCTGTACTGCCTCATGGGCCGGTGAGCACCTTTCCCTGCAGATATTCAAACAGAGACTGATGCTCAACTCTCAGGAATACCACTGGCGTATTCCCTGGTTTTAAATCTGAGATTGCACTAAAATCTAATCATGAGTATATACCCCAAAGGATTGAAAGCCGGGTCTCCAAGAGATACTTGTACACCCATGTTCTTCGCAGCATTATTCACAATAGCCAAAAGGTAAAAGCAATCCAAATATCCATTGACAGATAAATGGATAAACAAAATACGGTATATACATTTTATTGTGTATATACCATTTTAATGTGGTATCATACATATTATTCAGAATTGAAAAGAAAGGGACTTCTGCAGTATGTTACAACGTAGGTGAACTTTGAAGACATTATGCAAAGTGAAATAGTCCAGTCCCAAAAGGACGAATACTATACGATTCCACTTATGTGAGGTACCTAGTGTAGTCAAATTCATAGAGACAAAAAGTAGAATGGTGGTTGCCAAGAGCCGGGGAGAGGGCAGAATAGAGAGTTATTGTTTGGTGGTACAGAGTGTTAGTCTTATAAGATGAAAAAAGCTCTGAAGATGTATGGTGGTGATGGTTACACAACACTGTGAATGTCCTGAATATCACTAAACTGTCTACTTAAAAATGGTTAAGATGGTAAATTTTATGTTGTGTGTACTTCACCACAATTTTTAAAATGTAATCATTAGATAAACTCTTCATGGTCCTTTCTCCACTTGAGAGTCTAAAATTCTGTAAAACAGCCAGGAAGAGTGGATTGTTTACCAAAAAACCCACTGTCATTTTGTGCTCTCGTGTCCAACACATAGTGGGTAGCCAGCAGATACGGGTTGAATCTAAATGATTCGTAAGGAAGTTTAAAAATAATGACTTTTTCTTATTACAGTGGTGATACATGTTAATTGTGGAAAATACAGATGGGAAAAATAATAAAAATCACTTGTAGTCCTACTGTTAACATTTCAGTCTAAATCCATCCAGACTGCTTCGATGCATACAAATATATTGCAAAAATGAGATGTTATATACACTGTTGGGTAACCTGCTGTTTCTTCCCCGTAACAATATATTATGGCCTTCTTTCCATGTAAATTGGAAAAATTGAATATTGGCTTTTATTGCACCTATTCATCGTCTGTAATGATTGGTAGGGAAAGATAACATGGATAATTGAAAGCCATTTTTTCTCCTCCTTCCCTTCCAGTCTATCTTTTTTCCTCCAGAGAATTCCTCCCTTCACTGAGACAGAATTGCCTTCTCTTTAGCCTTGCCTCGAGCTAGTTTTCTTTCAAACTGCCTTCCAATTGCATTGTCTATCTCACCCCAGCTTTTGGCTCTGTTGGAACATTCCTGCCGAGTTATCTGTCCCATTCTTCTGAATCACTTGTCTGCTACCTCTGCTACTATCATGATTTGCCTTTCGTTTTCCTTATACTCCTCCATTTTGTAGCTCATCATTAACATGGGGGTAGCCACCTCCTGACAGCCTTTAGAACACCCATCTGTTCTAAGAAACCATGACCACCCTGAATCTCTTATTTTTCAGTATTGTCCACCATGATAGTTGATACTAACATATAGAAAAGTCTCTGGGGCAGAGTATCTACTTCACTTTGGACACTATTAATGTCCCTTGCACGCCCACTGAATGATATAAGAGAGCACGGCATCATCTCAAACAGCAGAAAGCCAATGGCCATTTCAGTTGCGTCTCATAATTTAATCTGATCCCTGAAAACGAGAGCCATTAAGAGGAGGCATTTATTTAGAGAAAAAAAGTTAATATTTCATCATGAGGTAATAAATAGAAATACCAATTCCCACACAGAAGGACTGAGCAAAGAACTCATTTTTTTTCAGGTTCTAGTTTAATCAGAATGTTCAAATAAAATGCTTAACCTGCAGAACACCAATGAAGACTAATTCTTTAAAATGAAAAATGAGTGCAAACAATACTAAAAAACAGGCATTTCTTCCCTGCCATCCAAATCTATCACTGTTCTACCTCAACAGAATTGTGGTATCTGAAATGCTATTTAAAACCAAATTACCATTTGGGTTATTAGAAGAATCGCTTGGCATGGCATGGGCCTGATTTGTTGACAAAAAGACACAGGTGCTGTAACCTTTGCTTAATAAATCATTTAGCTGCCTGACTGGCAAGCAGTGTGGCTCCCTTTGCCTCATGAAATTTACAAATGTATGCACAAACCACACACTTCACTGTGCTGGAAACCGGTTGATCTGGAGAGGTCCCTGCAGAGCTAAATTATGGGCATAGCACCCGTTGTCTGCCTTTGGTGGGGATGCACAAGGAACATAGGGAGGTGGTGGATATGGAGAGCGTTTGGATCTGTTGCCATTCTGTGTGTCATATTCCTGAAACTCTGCCTAAGAAACCAAAGCTCGGGCAATCTGCAAAATGCAAAACTTCCTAAGTCCCTTTCATTAGTCACTCATCATTTCTGACTATATTCCCAAAACCCAAGAAGGCAGGGAATAACAATTCTCCTCAAGTTGTTCAAAGTCTAATAGAGGAAACAGATGTAAAAAATAAGAGTAATGACAACAACATTAATAATGCAGTGTGATACCAGTTACAATAAGGATTTGCCTAAGAGGCTTTGAGACCAGAGAGCTGAGTAGAAGAACTTTCCAAAGAGTGGAAGGGACAGAAAAGGCTAGATTGTTTTTCTGTCCTTGTCTAACTTTGGACTGATGATATGGCTCTGGTTCTTATACATTTTACCTTTTTCCTGTACTTTTAATTTTTGCCATGAGCTGGTCGATAAGGCTTTATCCCATCTTAGGTAGAGAGACACGCTGAGTTCTGTCTTCTCTGGACCAAGCAGATAAAATTAGAATCCTTTCCCACTGCTGGCATATCAGCCAGACCCCCCGCCCCAGTCCCTCATTTCCAAGAAACAGCCCTTCTTGCGTAATGTTCTCACCCAGGACACCAAGCTCACTTGAGATTGCACAGCAGTTAGCTGAAGCCATTCCCTGCCCAGACTCCAGCTGCCTGCCTGTAGGAGGTTAGGTACCACACAGAAGTTCAAGGAGCAGCCTGGATAGTTGCAAAGGCAGGAAACTCAGATTTTGTTAGAGAAAGGAAAATAAAAAATATTGTCCCCCTTCTAGTTAGAATTGGATCTGAGCATTTTTGTTACAAGCCCATACAGCTGAAAACTCCCAGGATTGGAGAGGAATGGCAGATAAAATTCCATTTACTCCTAACTTTGAAAAAAGTTAATTGGCCAAATGGGCATTCTGTATTAAACTCCAGTGCATGCCAGGTTCTGTGCCTGCACTCCCTACAGGCCTCAGAGCCCTCTGAGATTGGTGCTGTTATCCCTGTTTTACAGATGAGGAAACTGAAATTTCAAAGAGTATACTTGCCCCGTGGCAAACGAGGTAGCCAGGGTTTGAACCAGTCTGTCTCCAGAACTGCTCTCTTTCCTGAATACTGTCTTCATCCTTAACCATTTATAATGAAAGGTTACTGACTGTTTTCTCTTTATGGTCTAAGATTGACTCATCCTCTTACATCAAGGAATAGGACCGACGCTGTATTTGGTTCTTCTGAAGACCTGCCCCAGTTTCCTATTAGCCTGCATCTGTGAAATCAAGACTGAGTTCATTCTGTCATCCTGCCTGGGAAAAAGACCTTTACTAATGACATTAGTCTGCATCTGTGAGAACAACCAGCCTCTGCCCAGAGCCCAGATAGCAGAGCAGCTGAGACTGTGAGCTTTCCTTTCAGATCTTGGTTGGAGCTTTATTTCATCACTTAGCAGTAGTATGTGTACTTCATTTCTTGTAGTTTTAAAAATTTTTTCTTTGTAATTCAATTTTTCTAGCCTGGTTTATTAACTGTAAAATGGTGATAACTATTTATCTACCTTCTACGGTTGTGTTGAGTCTTAAATTCTGTTAGTGTAGAGAAAGTAAATGCTTGACACCTGTTAAATGCTCAACAAATCATAGCATTTGTTGTTCAGTTGATAACTATACTCATATTGAAACAGTATTTTCTGGATTACAAAGTATTTTCTCATTTGATCTTCAGAGCAACCCTTTGAAGTAGGCAGAGCCGTAATCATTATCCCCATTATACAGATTTTAAAACTGAGGTTTAAAGAGAGGGAAGTGACTTCCCCAGAACCACATAGCCAGGGGTTCGTAGAGCCAGGACACAGACCCGCTTCTGATTCCAGAGCCCACACTCCCTTCAGCATGCCCCATCAGGGAAGGACTTGTATGTGTCCTCATGTGCTACTGTGTAGATATGGGCAGAACCTGCCCACCAAACGCTGGATCTAAAGTAACCATCCAGTTAGGACAAAATTAGGACAACACCTCCACAAGATCAGAATCTCGTGGATTCTTCCACTGAGCATCTGCCCTAAAGGTACTCCAAAAGCCTCATTCAACTGGGTACATCGATCCTTGCCCTGCACCCCATTTCTTCTCTTAAGCCAAATTGTGCCCCAAGGCAGAGGAGACTTCCCAAGGGGAAATCATGTCTCTGAGGGTGGCAAGGACTGTAGCAAATGAATGTACCCCCCCAGAATCTGCGGGGAAAGGCAGTGCCTGGTCATTCTTTTCTCTTATGTTCTCTGCTCCAGCCGTAGGTGTTGAATAGTCAGCACCGCCTCGCGGAGATGTTACCCCTGCCATCTGCTCCCTCTTACTGTGGGCAGAAGCGACTCCCCCAGCTTCCCAGCCCCCACCCCAGCCTGTAAGTTCTTACCACGTTCTCTTCGCAAACACTTGGCAGCTGACTCACGGACAGCCTATGAGACACGCTTAAAATACATTTTTCAATAAACAGAACCTTTGTCTTTCAAGTTTTATTTGGGCAGCACATTTTAATTGTCCTCAGCCACAAATTTCACTTCTGAACCAAGCGAGAGCCTCAGTTCTAGGTACTGGTCTCCTTTTTCTCCCTTAGTTTTTAATACTTCGGAGATCCCATCATGTTTAATGGCATATTTTGGTTTGGTTTTAGCCTTTCTGTTTGTTTGTTGCCTTGCTCCAAAAAGATTTGGGGAAACTTCTTAGTTGAAGCAAATTGATGATCGTTGAAAGAATTAAGGTGCTTACATGGGATCTGGCACACAGTAGGTGCACAATAAATAGTGGTTCCTTTCATGCTTGCTTCTTTTCCAGTATTTAAATGAGATCAGTGGCAATGGAGAAGGGGAAGAGGAAAGGGAGATTTCGCAGGAAATTTTAGATTTCGTGGAAGAAGAAAAAGGACCAAACGTCTGGTATTTGTTTAATTAGCCCTTGGGATTGTGGGAAAAGTGGGATAGAAAATGAAGCGGGGGGGGAAAGATTGAAACAAGAAGCTGTGAATGGGTGTAAAGAGCTGAGAGGAGTTAGATCAGAATTTGATGATAGCCTTACAGTGAAGTCAGAAAACCATAGTATCAAATGCAGAACTGCTGTCAAAATTTCCAGCCCTGAAATGTGTCTTGATAATGATGTTTCCAGTCAGTGGAAGTTTCAGGATACTGAGGGAAATGCTCTTTTTTTTAAAACTGAAATATAGTTGATTTACAATGTTGTGTTAATTTTTGCTGTACAACAAAGTGATTCAGTTATACATATATATGCATTCTTTTTATATATATATTCTTTTCCATTATGGTTTATCACAGAATATTGAATATAGTTCCCTGTGCTATACAGTAGGACCTTGTTGTTTATCCATTCTATATATAATAGTTTGCATCTGCTAACCCCAAACTCCCACTTCATCTCTTTCTCACTCTCCCCTCCCCCTTGTCAACCCGAGTCTGTTCTCTATGTCTGTGAGTCTGTTTCTGTTTCACGAAAGTTCATTTTTGTGCCATATTTTATATTCCACATATAAGTGATATCATATGGTATTTGTCTTTCTCTTTCTGACTTACTTCACTTAGTATGATAATCTCTAGTTGCATCCATGTTTCTGCAAATGGCATTACTTCATTCTTTTTTATGGCTGAGTAGTATTCCATTCTATATGTGTACATCTTCTTTATCCATTCATCTGTCGATGGACATTTAGATTGTTTCCATGTCTTGGCTATTGTGAATAGTGCTGCTATGAACATAGGAGGTGTGTGTATCTTTTTGAATTATATTTTTGTCTGGATATATGCCCAGGAATGGGATTGTTGGATCATATGGCAACTCTATTTTTAGTTTTTTGAGGACCATCCATACTGTTCTCCATAGTGGCTGCACCAACTTAATTCCCACCAGCAGCGTAGGAGGCTTCCTAAGGGAAATGCTCTTGACGCTCATGGTCTGATATCTTTAGGGGAACAAGGAAAAAGTCATGAATCGGAGAGTACAATAGACTTGTTTTCACATCCTGGCTGTGCCATTTATCTGAGTGATCTTGGACATGTTACCCTTTAAAATTCTGTTTCCTTATCTATGAAATGAAGATGATAAAGTATCTACCTCATAGAAGAAAACCCAATTAAGTGTGGCTTCAGCCAATCAGGTTTTCTTTTCTCACATAGCAAGAAATCTGTCAGTGAGTGGTTGTTGGCATTGTTTCAGCTGCTACATGTTGCCAGCAGGAACCTTGCTCTTTCTAACATTCTGCTCTACCATTCTTAGCATCCACAAGCAGGTGCCTCTGACTGCAAAATGACTGCTGCAGCTCCAGGCATCATACCCATATCCTTCCCCCGTATTCCTCTTATATCAGGGAACAAAGATCCTGCCTTATTCCTTCCCTGTTTCCTGTTAACAAATTTCTACTTGGGTCTCATTGACTAAAGCTGGTCACATTTTAATCTTTAGTTGCAAAAGATGCCAGGAAAGCCAACACAAAACTATCTTGATTGGCTATGATCATGACTCATTACCCAGGGTTGGTCACATTGTCCTCCCTAAACAAAATTGCAGAAAGAAGGGGCAATAGATAGTGGGTAGATTGTTAACAGTATCTCCCATCTTCCTTTTTCCCCGTTCCCTGGTAGGTTTCATGCTGTTTTCAACTCCTGTTCTTGCACTTCTTTCCTCTCTTGCTGCTTGTCTCCTTCCAGTGCCTTTCCTCCACACTCACTCCCTGTGCATCTAGGAGACAGGTATGCTGTGTGCATGTATGAGTGTACAGTGATCATCTCATTTCAGCCCTCTGTTGGAGTCCAGGATTTGGGCAGAAGTACTGGAGTTTTCTGCAGACCAGCTCCCACAGGGCTGGGTCAAGGTTCTTCTGGTAAACGAGGACTCTGAAAAGGCTGCGTTGAAGGACATGTGCCTTTGTAATTGCAGGGGAACTCTGGGAAACAGTGCCCTCCACGTGCCCTCCCAGGTGCTTATCAAACAGTCAGCAATAGGTTCTGGGTTTCTCTTTTATGACTTGGAACCAGATGCTTCCTTTGCAAAAGAAAAGAGCCTGGTTTTGCTGAGCTTGAGTCAACAGAGTTCAGAGAACAGGAAAATGAGTGCATTGGCCCTGCTACATGCTCTGAGGAGAGAAGGCAGTACAGGTGGGGTTCCCACTTTCCACAAAGCCCCTGCATGTGGAAATCCCATACCGGCGAAGAATTTGCTTTACCAAATGTTTCTGCACTCTAAATAATGACTGTTCGCATTAGGAGAGGTTCCTTTAGGACACAGGCTTTCCCAGGCCTTCTAATGAGTCTAAGACCTTGAAGGTTCCACAGATACACATAGTTCCAAGGCCAGAGCCTATTGTCTAATGTGAGATTCTCAAAGATCTCACGTGAGTTCTCAATGATTCTTCCTGGCCACTTTTCCCACACCCACTTGTTTACCTTCCTGTTTGTTTATTGAGGACGAAGACACATTCTTTTATCAGTGGCCTATGTTTTGGGGGTATAGCCTTTCATTGGAGTCTGTTCATTAAGTTACATTCCACAGCGCAGGCTTCCCCCAAAATATTTGCCTGAGAATTTTTCCTTAGGCTTCACATCGCTTCCTTTATAGCAGAGACAAAGTAACTTAGCACTTCTAATTGGCTTTTCACTTTCCAAATGCTTTACACATTAACTAATGAACCACATGATCTTGTGATAAGCTGGATCCCTGGGTTGGAGCTGGGACACTGGGTTAGGACAGGCTGTCCTGGCCCCGTGTTCCTCGCCTTCACACTCTCCCTTCCCCGCACATGCTGCCACCTGTCCCACCCCCCTACCCCCCACCCCCAGAATTGGAATGTGTTGGGCTAAATGGAGCTGCAGCCCAGGCACAAACATCCCCAGCACAGGGCAGCCTTGGGCCCACGGGGCTCTGCCTTAACGATGTGGGAAGTGCCCAACACTGCCTTCCAAGGCTGGATATGCTGCATGTTAAAGGAAATTTAAGGCAGCCTTCGTGGAACACAGGTTCTGCCCCTCTCAAGTACAATCTCCCTTCTGTGGACCTATGGCCAAGTGTTATGTATGTGTATTGGGGAAGCAGTAGTACCAGGGGTCAGGGGTGGGGGGAATGGAAGGAGAATACAATGGCAAGGTCTAGTAAGGGAACTGACCATAGTGCATCTTGGTAGAGTAAAATGAGCACTGGACTAGGAGTCAAAATATCTGCATTCCTAGCTCATCTGTCCCACTCACCAGCTGTCCTTAGGGAGAAAAAAGAAACCAGAATTTACTGAGCACATACTATATCCCTGGTAACTACCACACCAGGGTACTACTGATATATATGATCCAATCCCTGCCATCCATTGCTCACAGACTTTTAAGGAGAAAAGTAAACAAATTATAGTAAGATATGGTAAGGGAAACAGTTGAAGTATGTATAATCTACAGGTAGTGCAGAGTAGATAATTAACCCGGGGGAGAAGCAGGGAATTCATGGAAGATAGTCTAGAGGAGATTTCACATGAGCCAGTTTGGAAGGAGACAGAAATAGTTCCATTCCAGGAGAGGGGAACAGCACATGCAGAGGAACAGTGGTGTGTGTTCAGAGAATTCTGTTTCATATGTTGGTTAATGTAAGGTAAATGACAGAGAATGTGGAGTAATGAGGCTGGCAAGTTAAACGGGGTCTAGTCGTGAATACGTACATGCTTTTATGATAAGGCACTTGGACTTTATTCTGCGGGAGATGGGAAGCAGGTGAAGGGCACAGTGGGATCTCTATATGTGAAGAAACCTTAACTTAGCTTGGTTTACCATGCATGAGGCCTGAGATTTTACAGGTAGTAGCAGCATTAAGACCTATGGTCACGAGGTACTCTCCTCTGCAAGGCAGTATAACACGGTAGAGAAAACAGAAGCTTTGGAGCCAGATGGACTTGATTTTGATTTATCTCAGTACATGACTCATATGGATTAAATTGTAACCCCCCCCAATTCCATATGTTGAAGCCCTAACCCCCAATGTGATAGTATTTGAAGATGGGGCCTTTGAGAAGTAGTTAGGTTTAGATGAGGGTGAGACCCTTATGATGGGATTAGTGGTCTTTTAAGAAAAGACAGGGAATTCCCTGGCGGTCCAGTGGTTAGGACTCAGTGCTTTCACTGCTGTGGCCCCAGGTTCAATCCCTGGTCGGGGAACTAAGATCCCATAAGACACGCAGTGCAGCTAACCAAAAGAAAAGAAAAGACACCAGAGAGCATGCTCTCTGTCATGTGAGGACTCAGCAAGAAGGCAGCCATTTGCAATCCAGGGAGATGACCTTCCCTGGGTACCAAATCAGTTAGAACTTTGGTCTTGGACTTCCACTCCAGAACTGTGAGAAGATAAATTTCTGTTGTTTAAGCCACTCAGTCTATGGTATTTTGTTATGGCAGCCTGAGCAGACTTCCACAGTGACCTTGGGGTAATTTTTAGCCTTTCTGACCCTTAGATGTCACATTTTTAAAATTATAAATTAATTGTGCATTCCACTTAGAGTTTTGTGAAAATTCAATATGGTTAGAATGTAAAGCCCCCAGCACCCCACCCTGGCACAGGGAAAGCTGACGTGTGCTGCTGCCTTTTCACTCCTTAGAATGGAACCTCCGTCAGCACCAGAAGTGAGGCAGGATGCATCTCCTTCATCTTTGGGACCAGGGACCCGTGATTGCCAGTAGAGACATAGAAATGTTAATATGGTGAGAACCACAGAGGTAATCTGGTAATTTTTCCCCTGGGCTGCGTCGTCTCTCCCTCCATCCTCCCATGTCCATTTTCCATAAACTGTGCCATTAATTCTCTCACTAGCTAGTGGAATGATATTTATTTATTAAGAACATACTTAGCATACTCCCAAGGAGCAAGTTAAAGCTCAGCTAACAGCTTCAGTTTCTGGTTGTGAGGAAAAATACACTGAGGAATGTATATGGAGAGTTTCTATGTATGGTATAATTTCATATTAAAAAACTATTAAACTTTATGCTGGATGAGGGAGAGAAGAAAACAATCCCAGTGCAAAAAACAAGTTATGAACCTAGGAGCACAGTTTCTGAATGTTTATTTTGTCAGATACGCAGCTGACATGACTGGGCTCTAATGGGGTGGTGATCCTCATTGAATTGCAGATGGCTGTGAGTGACTGAAATACCGCGGGGACTTAAATAAGTGGTGCATACTGTATTACTTAGGCTGCATCCTTTAGCCAAGTTGAAGGCTTCTTTTTCTCCATCCATTCCCAACACACGCATGCACACACGTAACATGCACACACATGCGCACACACATGCATGCATCTGTCCATTCCAGAAGCTCCGTGTTAGAGCCTTAATTTCCCATCTAGAACAATGCTGATGTGCCTTTCCTGACTTTGCCCCTTTGCCCTCTGCCACCAAAGTGCAGCCCCACCACACACACACACACACACACACACACACACTCTCCAATGCAGATAATGGTGTCTCAGATCAGTCTGCTTTGCTGCAGCATCAAGACCCAAATCAATTTATCGACTCCGTCAGAATGGCTGGTACAGTAATTGTTACAAGAGAAGAATGGAAAGTGAGAACGTTTCCACATGAAAAATAAAAATGACGTTTTGTTCTTTCCTGTCCCCCCCCCTTTTTTGCCTCATAGATCTTTATGTGTTTACACAGCAGAGAGCACTTTACTTAAGTTAATCAGCTCCTTCTACATTATTAATTGTGACAGGGCGCTACATGACAGGAAGAGTATTATGGGAAACATTGATCTCACTCAGATAGCGTGGACCTGAGCAGGTTTGGTATTCCTTCCCCCATCTCACTGCTTTGGGGTCCCATCAAATCACATTTCCCTGATTGACAACACAGAGCACCTCCCATCAATACAATTGATTCTGTGAAAAACGACAAGGAACATTTTTCAGCTGGAGATAGATGAATTATGGTGATGGTAAAGAGAACATTTCAGAAGTCTTCTTTCAGGTTAGAAACTTAAATTGGGAACTAAGGTACTATTATCATCCCAAACACAAGCCTAATTTATATCCTCAGAAAAATGCTACTATTAAAAGAAACTTACTACAAGTGAAAAATAGCCTTAGTTGAAGCCAGCAGTGAACCTGAAGATATAATAGATGTTTTTAAAAGGCCATCCGCTAATTTTTTGTGGGACATTTTTGGTTAAGTGCACATCTTTGAAAGACATTTCATTAAAGTTCAACTTTCATGGCTTATACCTGTAGACCCTAACATAAATCCTATGTGAATGGACAAAAGTGAGTGGGTGTCATTTGTGACCTGGAAATAAAAGGTCAACCATTGGATTTATAGCTTTTTTAGTGAAAAGAACATAAAGATTCCTGCCAACTGGAGTCAATCCATATTTTAATGTTTCCTAGTTAAGATGATAAAATCAAGAGATTAGGATCATGCTGTTCAGTGAACGTCAAAAATTAAATGTGATGGGTTAAGTGTCATTCCCAAGGGGCAGAAGTTAATATTTTAAAAACCGTTTCTACCACTGGCAGTCAAGAAATGAATTGTCCATGATCATTAACCAAGGTAAGGAGAAATCCCACTATTATTACTAAATTTAATGATGACTATTACACTAATCAACTATATTGTTAAATGACTCTGCTGTTCTCCTTTAATGTCCCCAAACAATAATAGTGGATTGATTGCTGTCAAATAATTCTCATATACAATTGTGAACAAGTCATGATGAGGGCTCGTGGATGAAGGCTTATTTGTGGGAAAAGAAGCTGTGGCTATCTTATGGATAAGAGAAATAACATAGAACCTTACGCTGCCTATAACATTCTTCTAAGACCAAGACTCTGTGACACTACAGACCTGTTATTAAGTATGATTCACCAGGACAAGTTTTTTAAATACAAAAAAAAAAAAAAAAAGAACATGCATTTCTTTTCATTATCTTTTTTTGTTTCATATTTTTGCCATCTTTATCTTTTCTTTGTAGGAAAAGAATCCATTTACAGGTCCTTTTCTTCTTCAAACTTGTAGAGCTCTGGATCCCATCTCCTTTGGATTTTTATTAAGGGAGAAGAAAGGTTATTTAAAGGTGTTCATAGGATGACTCAGACACATGGTACCCCCATGCCATTTGCAGATCCATTTTAAGACGCTGGTATTTTGGGAAGTTACAGAAATTCAGAATCCTGAAGCCGATAGTTTTCTTAAAGATTGTCACCTCCACACCCCATCATTTTTCAGATATGACTTTAAGTGCATTTTGGAAAAAAGTGTGTATGCTTCTGATAAAACAGCCCCTCCAAACAAGAGGGCCCAAGCTCAGGGAGCTGAAACGACTTGTGAAGGCACACAGCTGATCAGAGGCAAAGCAGGTCTGAGAGGCAAGGTTTCTGACGCCAGGGAGGGAAGGCACTGGTAGTTTAATATGTGGCTTAGGATATGGGTGCACAGTTTCTATTTTACAGAGGTGTTTTATAGAAGTTCAGTATCCATTAGACTGACCCAAGTGCATTGGAATCCTGAGGAACAAAAGCACATACTTCCAAAGTTCACCGTGCAGAATTTATCTTCACACACTACCACCTAGTATTGTGTGCATGTGGGTGTGGGTGTGCATGGGTGGTTTTTAAACCTGTGCTTCTGTCTGTGCTCTGGGGAAGCTTTCGGTGGCGTATTTTTCTAACTTCTGTCCTTCACAGTGCAGACAAAGGTTAAAGCTCCCATCTACTTTCACAGGCAAATATTTTAAGGTACTTTTATAGGAGGCAGGGAGCAGGGAGGACCTTTGATTTAAAGTTCAACATTTACATCTGTAATTCTGCCTAATTTCTGTGCTCACATTAATTAAATTGAAATCGTTTAATTAGAATAAAAACTGAAATTGATCATTAGGATTAATTTAACCTGATAGGCTTTGTGTGCTTTTCTAGACAAATATTATGAAATGTAGTGATAATGACGCAGCAAGAGGTATAATTTCACATCTTATAATGATTTTAATATCTGCCAGTTGTTCTCTCTGGTATCTGGATAGCTCTCAATGTTGCTATTAGTTCCATCATTACCATTCAGCTAGGGCCAGGCTGTATCTCTCTGCTGGCTTCTTCCCAAATATTTTTTCCTGTCAAAGTCTAAAGATGTACCAAATTCTCTTCACCCCTCCCTCCTAATAACATAATCCTTTCCCTTAACCCACCCCCACCATCTTCCAGGAACGCTATTTGCATGGCTCTTCCCCTTGGCCTTGCATCACAATGACCTTTGTAAAACAAGAACTGCAGAATGACACTCCTTATGGAATTCTCTAGTGTTCCTCAGTTCTGGGGACAGTGATGTCAAATCTGGACTGTCCCTCTGCACCCCTTCCTGGCTGCTTGCTTTGAATAAGAACCAGGCACAGAATTAAGCTCCATAGTAAGATGAGGCATGGTACCCACTGAATAACTCTAAGGGTGCAGGAGAGACAAGGCAGCTTCTCCAAGGGCCTAATTTGTGTTCAGGCAATAGCTTGCCCTCTTCATCCTGTGCCTTCCATGTAGCTCCATCCAACGAGCATGTTTCCAAATTGGTGGCCTCTGTTTCTAAAAGAAAATTGCTGAAGGATGAGAATACTGTTTTGCCCTAAGATTCAGCATGAATGAAATAACATTAGATCTGCATCTGCCTGCCAACACACTGATGAATGTAAAACTTTTTGAACTATCAGGTCAACTATCAAATTATTTTGTCTTCAGAAGAATTAAGAGCTGCATGGATAGATTAAATCCTCAGGAAAATCTGCAAAGCATTTGAGTATCGAATTCCTCCCATCCACCATTTTGCCAGAGTTACTTAAAAAAAAAAAATTGACATTGGCAGTTATGTTTACTTTGTTTCCTGCAACAACCCTTAAGGCAGAAATTCAAAGGATAGTGGAGAATGAGTCAAAATTGGATAGATATTTATGAGTAAGAAAGAAGAGAAACAAAAACTAGACAAAGGAAAGAACATATGATTCTCAGTAATTTGGGAATGAGTGACCAATGGTATAGTAGAGACTATCACATATACAAATTATTATCTTTCTGCAGCTTGGCCAATCGTTCCTGACCAAAGGCAGAGAAACTCTCAGGGTTGTGAGTCCTGATTTCATTCAGTCGTCATAAGTTAACTGCCGCCCCCAAAGAAACTAATTTTATCGTTCATTTCTACGGAATGTCATCTATGTGGATTCTACTTTTATTCGTGTCTTTATCCAATAGAAGAAACTTAGTATTTTAAAAATCCTTAATGCGTCTAGCATTTGAGCTAGGCTAAGTTCAAGAGATTGAGAGAAAAGAGGATATAGCCAGCATACTCAGGCTGTTACTGTATTTATCCAAGAAAAGTGACTGCCCATTATGTACCAGGCCAAGAAGCTATATGGGCTAGCATATAGAGATGAGGTTTCTGTCTTCCCCATGTCAGAAAGGAAGACACATACATAAAAAAAGCATCACCTTTGTTTAACAGCTTAGTTTAACTTAAGTTAAAAGACAAAACACTTCCATATTTTCATGTATTATTTCACTTCATCCTCACAACCACGGTGCCAGGAAGGTGTTCTTAATCAGAGGCACAAACTGAGACCAGATTCACAGTGGACTCAGTCCATCTTCCCTGAGCCAGGTAGTTTCTTCTCTGAATCCCCACAGCAGTGCTTTCTTTTGAGCTGTTTACCTGACTTATCACCTGTCACTGTGCAGGGATGCAGCTGCTGAAGCTGGAGTACTGGGAATGCCACGCCCTGCAATGCCGGGTGTGCTCACCTATCAGGAAACTGCTCCAGGGCCGAGATGCCATAGAGTAACACTCAGGTGTTTGAAGCATTGGTTTATTATTGCTGTACCCACTTTCTTGCCAAACTCAAATTCACAGAGAAGTTGAGTGACAGAGTTCTTGGTATTGTTTGTCCGGCTCTCCTTCCATTTCTGTCCACAAAGACCATCACTGCTTTCTCTGAACTCCAGGACCCTTGCTTAGCAAGGAGACTGAGTCTTAATCTCAGTCAGCCAGGAAACCAGTTCTCTCCAGATTGATTTCTATGAGCATCTCAGAAGCCCTACTTCAACCCTTCAAGCTTCTAAACCAAAAATAGCCATTTCTTCCTCTTTAGTGTAACTTTGTTGGCTGGAAAATCCCTGAGATCTTTTTGACCTCAAAAATCCCTTAGGTTTTTTCATAAACATAATAAGGAGTCCCTTCTGAGTTGGGGACATTTATCTTCATAACACTTTTTAACTGTATTTTTCAAGTCAGAAAACCAGTTTACACAAACCCTAGGTCTTATATTTGGAGAGAATAAGTATGCATTGACCACTTTCCACAAAGAGTTGAAAATGATTTCAGAGAAATCTAAAGTAATGACTATGGAATTCTAGAATTTGCATCCAGAATCTTTTTAACTGGAATGTTACCACAAAAGCCTTATCGGGAAAATTAAGAAGATTCAGTTCTCCAGGCCTGGCCTTGTCTTTCTTCCCCTCTTTCTTTGACTTTATAGTAGATCTGAGGAAACTTTTAATACTAACTAAAGCTTGCTGTTGCCTGGCCTCTGAGCCTAAAATGCCTGAGAAAGCAGTACAGATTCCAACTGTAAAACATTCCTCCCCCAGGCCTTGGAAACTAGTGTACAGAGGCCGGTAGAGTTCAGAGGGAGCACATGTAAATGAGGCTCAGTTATAAACTCCTGAGGAGTGTTTTATTTAGTTTAAACCTGAACTTGAACTTGTAAACCTGTTCCTGGAGAACAACACAGAAAGCTGATGCAGTAGAACAGGAAGCCATATTTCAGCTCAGACAATTCACTTCTTTAAAAGAAAAGAAAGTCTTCGAGTAATTTTTTTTTTTTTTTAACTGAACTGCCTTTAGGATAGCACAAGGTGGCATCTTTGCAAGATTTTTGTGATCACAGAATCAGAAAGAAAGTTAATATGTGTCATTTGAATTTGCCACCATTCTTGCAAAGTGAACAATGGGATCTCCTAGCCATAGGGTGATTTAACAAGAGAAAAGGGTATTTAAAAAGCCAAAGAACGCATAACCATCATCCAATGTGCAACTGGTTTCATTAAAATATAATAAAGTGATAGGTATGGAACTGTTCCAAATCGGCACTGTGTGTACGAGTTCTGAGTTTGTTCTTAAATCTCAGTTACTAGGAGAGCACTACCAAGTAGAATTCATCTGAAAACAAAGTAAGTGATTTTGTTTGCGTGTTTGATTTTATGACACATTCTTAAATATGTCTTCAGGAATCTTTGCTTATGAAATCACCATCTTTAAAGTCATTACTAAAAGGTAAAAATGAATTAAATTTTCTGTGTTAGAATGGTACTACCTCTCTCCCAGAAGCATAGATTCCTGACAGGGAAGCCTAGCAGCTCTGCTGATCCCATATGTTATGTTCACGTCCAAATCATTGATAAGACCTTTGACAGAGACCCTTAATGCTGTGGGATTTCACCTTTGCACAATCCCCCAACCCAGCCCTACCGAGAAGCTTCCAACTCACCTCCCCTGGAAGAATATTCAGGAAGAGTCTAATTGTTTGTAGTAGTGAATATTGCTTAGTTGTAAATTTAATCTACAAATATAGAAGGAAAAAAATCTGAACATAAAAAGCATTTGCTGTTTCAGCATTAAAAAAAAAGTACTGTCATTTGAAACTGCCAACTCCCCCATGTGGGTTTGTTTTGCAAGTCACGTCTTAACAAAGACAAGTTTTGTTGCCATAAAACCCTAAATCCTACCACGTTTTCAGAAGGAGGAGGAAAGCATTGTTCACTGATCCCTAGTTTGTGCTTTCAGGGATGTCACGTAAGAGCTTTGACTGGACTTGGGGAAATCATTCCATTTTTATCAAGGGCAGTTGGCTCCGATGAAACCCTAACCCCATCGGGTGACATCTAGATCACACCAATGCCTCCCTTAATGATGCTGCTTGCATTTTAGGCCAGTATTTCAAAGATCTGTCTCTATGTTTGTTATTTCCTCCCCCAAATAATATAATAATATTATAACAACTGGTATACTGAGGCCTGTTCTGCAGATAAGTAAAGCTGTGACCCCTGATGTCACACAGACTAGAATTTAGGTCTCTGACTTTTTCCATGGTCAAGCTCCTTCTAACCTCAGTGAGGGATATGAACAGTTTTATCCCTGCCAGTATCACATCTACACAGTGAACAAGGAAAAGATGACTCCTGGACCAATACAATTGAAGAGCAGGTGTTCCCAGAAGGTGAAAGTGTAGGAACGGGATCTTCGTAGCGTAATCAGAGCAGCCACAATCGCAGGGCAGCCAGTGACTGAGCCGAGACTTGAACCCAGGCCCCTGCCTCAGAGTCCGGTGCCGAGTTGCATCTTACTGTACTCTCGCTCTCTTCTCTCAAGAATCTGAGAACCGAGATGCTACAACCTGCTCTGCGCTCTGTCCTGATCCCGCCTCTGCGCCTCACTTGTTTGGCTCAATACACAAGCTTCCGTCCCGGCTGCCAGGCGGGTAGTTGCGGTTGCAGTTGAGTGTGCCCTCTTCCTTCCTCTTAATCCAGTGAATGGAGTGGGGAGGGCTGCTGCTCTGCATAGCCTTTGAGAGAGTGGGGGTCTGCCGTCATTCTTGTGGGGGATCGAACACAGGTGGAGAGGGAGAGAGAGAGAGAGAGAGAGACTGGCTGGAGGGGTGGGTGGAGGGAGGCAGGAAATGGGGACTGGAAAGGACAGAAGGAAGGACCCTGGACAGGGAACAGAGAAGGTCCGAAGCAAAGACCTGTGCTCGGGGCCTGGCAAAGAGGTTACCTGCGGGGGTGGGAATGGGTACAGGGGGCAAGTACCATCCAGTGCCTAAAGGGCTCCTTGACTGGAAAGGTTCGTTTGGGAATTCGTTTCTGGCAAAGTAGCAGGTCTTCTGTCGTTCTCTTGCAGGAGGTCTCCGGGAGGATTTTTGAAATTACTGAACTTTTCACTTCAATGTTATTTTCTTTCGTACCAGATTTTATCTACCTGCACAATCGGAACAGTAAATCTACATGATAGATTTACTGTGAACCTGAGTCATGTTTGGGAAGAGCTTTTCGGCTCTGGGGGAAGAGCAGGAGTGGGGAAGCACTCGGTGGCGTGATTATTGTAATGTGGCCACGCTCGGCTGAGCGCCGACCTCCACTCCCACGCCTCTCTTTTTAAACCAGAAAGGTTACCTCCCTGGGCCACCATTGGGCCAGCCCCAAGTGTGACCGTCTGCACTTGTTAGACAGCAGGCATTTAATTAAAATTGGAATCTGATGTGTAGAAAACATACATTTTTTTCATTTCATAGCTCCCCAGGAAATCATACTCTCTTCCTGCCCTGTTCCCCTAAACTCTCCCTGCCGCCAAAAAAGAAAAAAAGAAAGAAAGACTAGGGGAAAGATTATTTAATGTTGAAAATCAGAAATTACAAAGGGCCAGGCTGCCTTCTTTATTTTTGCCTTTGGGGCTGACATTAGCCAATAATAAAGCCTGTATTGTATCTTCAGCCCAGAGCCAGGTTTTTTTTTTTATGGCTAACTTCCCATACGGAAAAGGGTCGTCCCTTTTCAGAGCATTAAAGTACAGCATTTAATGAATCTGTAACTAAAATCTTTCATCTTACTTTTGTGCAATAAAAGGGGTTGCCTGATGCCTTCTGATATTTGGCTGGACTTTGTGGAATCAAAAAACATCTTAAAGCACAAATAATAAGACACAAGGCCCAAGCTGAAAAATCAACCTCAGAACACCCTGGTCACCGCCTTTTCCGCAGCAGAGCCGTCCAGCGCACCGTCCGGGCTCCTCCCAGAGCAGACGCGGTGCCATCGTAGGCAAATAGATAGGAACTCTGGACGATTTCATCGGGTCCTTGTTCCCCTAATCTCCACGCTGCACCTCAGATCTCAAGCAGCTTCCGTGGCGTGGGCTCACTTTAATGGATAATCTATTTTTCATGAAAAAGCAGGAAATAAGCTGTCTCTTTCATAAAAAGATTTACAAAATGTAATCATTGTTGAAATATTCCCTTTGAACTGCCGTGTCCACGGGGGTCTCCGCTCCCAGAGTCGTGCTTCATTAGGACCCCCTCTCAAGCGGCTCCAGAAGGGCAGGTACACTGGTGGTGCCTGGCTTTGATGTCTTGAATGAATGAAAGAAAAGCACAATAAAAAAGAGCTGTTGATCAAGCATAAAATACTCTTTAAGCTGACAGAATAGCAGCGTTAACACACCCTAAGCTGCTTTTCGTTTTTCCCTTTTTTCCTCACATTTTCCTGTGCTTTGTGTACACTGGGGGTTTGTATTTTATAAGAAGTCTCTGATCTATGTAGTATGCCATTCGCTAACAAAAACCAAAATAGGATTGTTTCTGTCCCACTTGGTTGCCTGACTACTCCCTCCCTCCACACCCTCCCCCCTTCCCTCCCCCCCCACCCGACCCCGGATCCCCTCTCCCCCTCATCCCCAACTTCCAAGGCATGCAGTTCAGCCTTGCAAGGCAAGGGCCCAAATGCCTTTCATAAACTTGAGCCAATTCCTTTTGTGCAGTTGGTTTCGCTGCTCTGATTTTAATACCGCAATTAAAGACAGATTTTTATTTTCTCAAGAACTTTCTTCTGCAACTGGGGAAATGGAACTGATGCAACTGCTACCTTTAACTAAGAAATTATATCATTAAATGAGAGAAAGCCGCCTTGTTGATCAATGCCTTTCCAAGGGAACTGGTCCCCTGTAGGTCTCCTGTGGACCTTAAGGCCTGTACACACTTTATAGTTAGAGAACCCATCTACCCTGGCTTTCGGCTTTTCGATACTTGTCTCTTGCCAGGCATTAGCTCGTTCGGTCCCCACAAAAACTGATAAAGTTGTTATCTCCATTTCCCGGAGTCTAAAACTGAGACGCAGCGGTGCTAACTAACTTACCTAAGATCACTTAACTAGCATGTAATGGTGTACTAGTTAAATGATGGGATTCTGTTAACTCTGACTCCAGTGTCCCACCTCTCACCACTGTGCACTCAGCCCTCCAGTAAGTCGGCAGAGCAAATCTGAGTGAGCCAGAGTGCAGTTTTTAATTCGGAAGTCTTTGGTTTCACAAGGTAAAAGATTACTTGATAAAAACCTAAAGGGAAACCAGAAAAAAGAACTTTACTTGATGGTGAGGCAGACACTAGGGCAAGTTGGAATACGGTGAAAGAGTCAGACTTTGGAACGACCATTGGAATAATTGGATTGTGTATGTACTCTCAAGGTTTGGAGGTGCTGGATGGCTTATTGGGTAAAAAGATTAGTGTTTTCCCGTCTTGAGGTTTGAACCAAACGGAGGTCTTGGCCGGGAGCAGCACGGTCACTCTCCAGGGAGTGGTGGTTTGGACAACTCCTCTGCACTCGTAGTAAGTAGGCCGCGGTCCATGTTACAAAACTATTGCACATGCTACGGCCGCAGTTGGCTGCAGTTGGCTGCAGTTGGCCCCGTCACAAGAGCTTTTCCATCAGAACTGCCTGGGGCGGCTTGTGGAGACCTGTGTCTCTCTGGGGAGAGCACCTTCACCTGGGGAGATGTGGACATGAGGCATGAGCATGGATGTGGCACAGCCGTACTAGAAGTCACCCATCTAAATGCCTTGTTGGAGTAACCGGCACCAGGCTTTGGGAGCCTTGGAGATACCTCATTTCTTCCATTCTTCCTTTATTCAACAGTATTTATTAAGCCTCTGGAGATGCCACATGCAAGAAGACAGTTCGTTTTCTTAAGGGAAAAAAATAGGTCATGACAGTTCAGTGACTGGGACAGAGGGAATACCCCGGGACTAAAGGCCTGGAGAAAGACCCCTTGGAAGAAGGGACTGATAATCTGAGACAGCAAAGACTAGCCAGCATTAGCAAAGCCAAGGAGAGGGGGACCCCTTCGCCAAGGCCCAGCAGAGAGAAAGTATTTGACTTTGGGGGATCTGGAAGAAGGTTAACACCTCACGAGTGTTGAGTACAAGCAGTGAAAAGATAAGGCCACAAAGGTAAGCAGGGCCAGTCACTGCCCATTAACATTTTAGTAGTTTCCTGTACAATAAACAAGTCTTGGTTTAGTGTTATTGAAAACAGGCTTTCTTTGATTAACAAAATCACACAAGAAAAATGGCTGCAGAGATCAAAGCCCGTGGCTGGCAAGACCGATAACTGACACCTGGGTACAGCGTGTCACCTTTGTCAGAAGGAGCCAGTGTTAGAAACTGCTTTCCCCTCATGGAATGCAAAATGGCCCTACAGTAGTCCTCTGGGGGCCAGAGGACAGAGGCCTGCTCACTTCAAGTCACACGACTAGTCAATGGAAAAAGTGGGACTAGGTCCCGGGTCCCTCGGACATTGGATACTCAGCCTTATCAGCTGACATAAGTTTTTAAAGATCCAACTGTGAGAAGATCAGGGTAGCTGGTCTCTTGAAGGATATAGAAGTCTAAAATCCAGCGCGCGCTTTCTGCAGGGCAACCCCTTAAGAGCAGGTACCGTATTTGCTGTATTCATTATATCCCCAGAGCCTAGCATACAAAGCACACAGTAGATGCTAGTACTTGTTATGTAAGTGATGAAGTACTCCCAAATGATGTATACTAACGTGAGAAACCAGCAGTGCACTCCGAGGCCCTGTCCATTTCCATTGGATTAGAAGCGGGCAGGGGAGTCTACCAGACCTCTGGCTGATTTGCCAAGGACAGCTCATTTGGGCTAAACGGTGGGCTTGAGCTCATCGAACAAGAGCAGGAAGCCAAAAATGACTAACTGGATTAGTGTGACCCAGTAGAGATAGCATCTTCTCAAGAGAAGTCAAAACGTTGACTGCAGCTCATGCAGTACTGGTTGGCAGCATCCTCTTCGGGGGCTGATGGAGTAGGAAGGAGTGGGGACTGGGGCCCGAGGCCTCCCTCCCTGTATTTTGTGTGTTTCTGTTTTCTGTGTGTGAATGTCCTGAAATAACCCACCTTGCCTGGAGAAGAAAGCAAAGTGTCACACCCAGTTCTGGATTCCACATTAACAACCTCCTTCCGCAGTGTTCAACTTTGCCCTTGAGGCCTTTTGTTTAACTTTTTAATTTGAAAAACAGATTCTGCTGCGTCACAGTCTGTTCCGCCCTCCCCACCCCCACCCCTAGCACCCTCTCCCTTTTTTTGGTTAAAGTGAAATATAGCTATCTCAAACAGACCTGCGTTTCCTTTTGTTTCTAAAATATACATCCTGCCCTCTTAGTGAAAAGTGTAATTAAAAGCCTTTTTAAAAGTCGTTATTTGCATTAGAATGTTCGGTGTTAACTAAGAAGTTGAGTCTTCATCAACCATGTCTTAGGCACCTTCCTGACCCAATTTTGGAAAGTAACCTCAGTTTCCTAATTGCTCTCCCTACAACATAGGAAAGGAAAGAGACTGCTTTCAAAGCTACCAAGAGCCATTTCAGGCTTCCTGCTTACGATGCAGCCGGATAGATGTTGTTTATGGTTCATAAAACCTGACTACTGTGAGTATTCCAGAATCCTGGCAGAATGGGATTCGAACTTTCATGGAGCTGTAAATTAAGGGGCGGGAAGTGTGATAAAACTCCTTAGAGAAAGGTGAAAAAAAAAAAAAAAAGTCACGCTGCAATGGTTAAATGAAATTTTATAAGCACATTCAGTGTGGAGCTGTTTTGCATTACATGAGTTGAATACCTTAGAGACGCCACATCTGCAGGCACTTTATTAAATCCTTAGTCAGCACTTTCCAACCTGATGAGATTACTTCTTCATTTGACTGGAGAAGAGGAAAGCTGAGCTCTGGTCCTGGACTGCAGATTTCTTTTGATGTTTCACCTTGAACACTGAGAGAGGACAATTACCCCCCCTTCCAGCCCCCTCCCCTCCTCCTTTAGCACATCCCAAACTGTAGAAATTGTGAATGTAACAGAGTAATTGTACTTAACTCGAGCCCCCGTGGGAGTGTGGATTTATGGACCTCCAAAACTACTATAGCTGAGAGTCCGCAAGGAAAAAAAGTAACAGATCAAAACTCTGTGTTTACTTCCTTAATGTAAATGTATCAAGATAACATCGTTCGATATTGTATTGTAATATTGGAACTCACTGCAGATAAGGGACAGAGATTCCTTTGTAGTCCATCTGGATACAGGAGGTTAGATTGAAGGGCTATAAAATATGAAGGCAGAAACCATAAGAAACCTAAGCTTATGTCAGTAAATATCTGAAGACAATTTTTTGACTCTCCATAAATGAATTTTGTTTAATGTGGCAACACTTTCCCAGTGATTTTCTCCTCAACCCCACCAATTTAACAATCTCAGATTTCTTTAATATTTTTCTTGTATGTTCCAAGAAGAAAATGCCCAGAATTATTCGTCAAGTAATGTTTTGAAACTTGCACTCTGCTTGAATAATAGATTTTATAATAAAACATCACAAGAGAAAAATGGGCTTTTCCAAACATTATCTTGTTCACTGGACGTCATTCGTAGTTCATGGAAGTTTTTAGAAGTCGAGTGGCTTACACACGTGCGACGATCACGCTTGTCCGTAATGGACTTAGGAGGGTCTTCAGCTACAAACTGATCATGAGAACATTCGTTGAAATGGATGGATTTTTTTTTTAGCATTATAATGGTTTATCTGCCATCTCTACAAATAAATTATTTAATCAAAGAGCCCTCATTCCAAAAAAAAAAAAAAAAAAAATCCCTGTGTGGTTCCCCTAACCGGCTGACTTCCCATTCTGGAAAGCTTTGGCCAAGTAGCCGGGTTAATTGTCATGAAGATTAGTGTAATGTGGAAATAAGGACTAATGGTCAAATTATAGGAGTGAAAAAGTTTGAGAATAGGTTTTGGTTTGGGCCTGAAAGGGTTAATTAAGTTTTTTTCACGGGTTCTTAAAGACCCCTAACCCAGGCCTTCAGGAGCCATATTGACACCCCACCCCAGGGCAACTCGCTCCTCTGGTGACATGTTGCTGGTCAGAGCACAATAGCCTTCTGTGTCTGCAAATCATTGCTAAAATCATCCCAAGGAAAAAAAAAGTTTGAAAGCTTTAACGTTAGACAAAAGCCCAAGAGCTGCAGTGCGCAGCTCAAAAACTAGGAGTCAGCAACCTCTATTGATTAAAAACTAACCTTTAAAGTAACTCTGAGAGTGTGTGGTTAGCATTTCAATTTAAACATGTCATGAGTTGATTTGTGTTACTGAATACCAACTCAGAAGGAGTAACATTCACATCGCATTTTTTTTATAATTCCCTTAAGCAGCTAAAGTATTTCATGAAATGTCAATAGGGCAAAAAGAAAAAGGGGGGGGGGGGGGGTGGCCAAGGCTGGGCCTGTAGTTTTCTTTCCCATGCAAATATTCACCCCCCAAAAGAAAAGTGTGGAGAGTGAAACACAATAATTAGTCCTTTGTCTAACTTTCCCAAGTGCCAGAGAAAGACAGATTAATTAAATATACAACAGTGTTGGTTTTTGGAGTGGGGGTCTTGCTTGCTGTGTAGGTCATAAATTAGGCAGAATAAATACTTCAATGTGTTTGCAGTGAGCCTGCTACGTCAGAGCCACTGGAAGGTTGGTGGGAGGAGAACGGAGGGTTTCTTGCTAATGATAGTCACGTCTGGGTCTGTCTGGTTGCTCTTAGCAACCAGACATGATGTAACACCAGGATGAACTTGAACTTGGGGGACTTGAAAAGAGAACAATAGACCAGAGCAATCAATAAAGCCTATTTCAGTGAAGGATTACAGAGCTGCTCTGGGGTAACCTTGTCGGCAAGGCACACACTGAATAGTAAGATGTGTGAAGAAACTTTTTTTTTCCTTTGCTTTGCTTTTTTAGAGAAGCGTAGAGGCACTGCAGATTTTTGTAGTGCACCAAGGTTGTGTCCAGAAACTGTGTATGGAAAACTGCTCCCTCTGCTGACTCACTGGGTCCCAGGTGCTTGCTTCGAGAACTACGACACAGTGTCAGATTTAAGAAGTCTGGAATTTCACAACTGACTTAGAAAGTGTGAGAACAGAAATTGTAAGCATTATTCGCCGCACCCAAAGTTTGAGACTTTTGTTAGAGGGGGACTTGGCTCTAACTAGGATCCACGTCAGCTAACCGGGAGGCCCACTAGAAATAACAGTTTGGAGTCTGCCTCCCCGCGCCTCTCTTCCCCCTTCTTCTTTCTTTTGTCCAGTTCGATTTAGGCCGTGTGTATTTGCCAGGATGATTTCCTTTCAGTACACAAGAGGCTTTATTGTGTTCCTCAAAGCATGTGGTCAAAGAATAACATCTAAAAGTATACAGGATGAGTAGTTTTTCGGTTTAGGCTTAGGTTTTTTTCAAGTCCTCTGGAGATCAAAGGTAGCTTGTGTGACCAGGAAATCTTATCCCAACCTCCATGTAGCTATCACTTCGCCATTTATCCTGGGATCAAACGAGTCCCTGCTTTACCTAATTGAATCTCTTGGACACGGATGAGCCTTCATCTGACTGAATCAACCCAAATGTAACCCTTTCTGATGCTGTCAACTCAGAGATTTCGGAAGCATTCACTTTTGCTAGAGGTTGATGATTTTTCTGTGAATAATGATAAATGTGGTGAATTTGGTAGGGTATTTCTGGAGAAAAGTTGTCAAAAGCCGTATACTTTATTTCACTTGTGAAACTGACTCTGATATTAGACCATAATTGGTCACTTTGTTTAGCTAACATAGAAGAAGTGCCAGCATATAGAGTGACGTCTCATCAGACTATTGCCCAAAGCTGATCACCTAAGGATTTATGAAAGGAAAAGGTAACTGGGCCCAGCAGGTATATGGAAGGGTCTAAATAAATGTCTAATGAACGGAAGCGTGAACGAGGGCTATGCAGGTGACCTCATTTTTTTTCCTTTGGACATCACGGTAGCTAATAGGATGAAATCTTGATACCACATGATTATTTTATGTCATTTTTGAAAACATTATCTTAGAAAGATTGAGCTTGAGAGGAGCATTTTACATCATAAAATCTACCTCATGTACATCTAAGGAAATTGAGTAGAAGAGAGATGCTGTGACTTGTCCTAAATCACCCAGGATTCTTGGTACAGCACTTTTTCTACTATAGCTCCATTTACTCTTATATCACTGCTGATCATCTGTGCCTGTTACAAGAATGTGGCAATAACATCTCATTGAAAAGGAGACGTTGTGAAATTCATCAGAGAAGACACTCATCATGACGCAGAACCTCTCCTCTCGCCCATTCTCCACTCATTCAACTTTTCTTTGTTGAGAAGCTTCTATTCCAGACACTGTGCTAGGTGCTGAGGGTTCAATCAAAAACCAGATGATGAAGCTTCCTGCCATCCTATAGCTGCCCTCTCCAGACTGCAAAACCCATATATGTATTTCAAGTGGACATAAATACTTTATTTTGTAAGATACACTCAAAACATTGGCAAACCCCAACAAAGGCATTGAATTTCAATTTCAGAAGAGTGAGATCACTTTCAGTGTCTCAAGATTTACTGTTTGTCATTCCTTTACTTTTCCCAGTGAATCCCCTCTTCGTCCCTAACGTAGATCTTGGTTTCACCGTTGGAAGGGCAACTTTTAAAATGTGTTATTTTCCAAATTGTGCCTCTAATTGCACTTTTCCTTTTGTCTTCCAGTCCTGGTACCTGGGATAAAAGTCGCAGCGTCCCACCATCCACCAGACAGACCACCTGACCCCTTCTCAACTCTGTAACATGGACGCATCCTCAACCCAGCGCAGTTACAACTTCACTGTCACTGGAAGGGGAGAATCAAATCAACTTGTACATGGAAACAGCGAGCATTATGGTCCAACAGCAAAGGCCATAACCTTTTGGGATTTTTTTTTTTAATACTTTAGGGACTGTTGTAATTTTCTCATATGGTGCTGGAAATGGTTGGGCTTTGTAACATTTGAAGTGTTTTCCGTGGTAGCGTGAGCATTAGGCAATGTGGCTGGAGAAGGTCTACCCTTGCTCACTGACTTCCCGTTGTGACACACTTCCTTTACGGAGCCCGGCTGTTTCACAGTATTTCATGAATTTACCCACACAGGTGTGAGCCTCCTTGAGCAGTCAGGAGACACATGGAGAACTAAGTCTTTTGTAGTAGCTGAGATCTGCAATATCTAACTTACGGGACAGTCAAAGGGCAATGTTTTTCTGTAACATATTGGAAAAAGAAAACGCAGTTATGTTCCTTTTTTATTTTTTCTTTTAGTTTGGTTTGGTTCAGCAGTCAGCAGTAAACTAGATAACATGGCCCGGAAGGACAGTGAATCCACTCACGTTGCAGAATAATTCCGAAAATGGCAAACTACTACTACTACTATTCAGTTTTTTAAAAGTTTTGAAATGCTGCACTTACATTAAAAAAAAAAAAAAAAAAAACATTTTTTCAACAATTTCAACAATGACACACAAATTCACATGGAAATGGGGAAGATGGTCTGTTTTGACAGAAACTGACAGGAATCAATCAAAACAATCGAATTTTGAATTGAGTAAAGTGCAATTTCATTGGATAGCTAAATATCTTTGTAAGATAGAGATTGTTGAAAATTCTATTTTTGTTTTTCAAGTCCTTCCACCCCAGGACTCTAAATTATTGGGGTAAAAAACAGCCTTGCAAGAAAAAGGGGAGCTATTTTTGCTTTTTATGTTTTTTATTGTTAAACTTGTATCCCTTTAAAAACTGAAGGAAAATTTAAAAAAAAAACAAAAAAACAAATCTAATGGTGCTTTTACCACAATATGTTAACTACATTAAATGCTAATTAATTATTTTCTGTTATCAAAGCACATAACTAAAATGAAATCATGGTATCTGTTAATTTTATAAGCTAGAAGTCACTATAATGGATTATGCCAATTCTGAAAATTTTTACATGTATCAGGCAACATAAGATTGATCAGTTATCAGACACTTCATTGTTCCAGAGATTGTCCAGAAATTTTAAAGACCTTTGCGCCCCTGAACTGGGCTATGGGAAAATAATATTAATAATAATAATGAAACCAATACTGACACAAATGCTGGTGCCCATTCAGATCAAGGGTACTTGTTAGGGAAAAAAAAAAGTTTGCACCCCCAAATGTCCTGTATCTTATGTAAAAAAAAAAAAAAACCACAAAAAACAAACAAAAAAATAACAAAAAAAAGTGCAAGTGATTTTTCTACCAGACAGCGAAGCACCCCTTTGCTTCCCATGCAACTTCAAGAAGGTTTCCTATACTATACATATATATACGTTCTGGTTGGCAAGCCCTGCTGATCAGAGAAAGTCTCTGCATGTTTTAGTGTTAGTAACTAATTTTTATATAGCTAATGTAGGATAAAGTAGAGTGCATTAAGACACAATATTGTAATCCCTACTCTAGGCACTTGCCTTTAAACTATGTTTTTCAGCCCTTCAGAAGGGTTCTACTACTGTCCTATACAATCAAGTAACTGAAATTCTTGGGAAGACACTTTGCTCCTCATCTTTCCCCCCCGAAACAATGTTGTTTTGTTTTGTTTTTTTTCCTTAATTTGCACGAAAACAAAAATTCCATATCAATGTGCCTTGCCCTGGATAGCGATTATTTGTGGAATTGTTGCACATGCTCCTCTATTGAAAGGGGTTTTTCCCTAGTCAAGCATTTGGAGACACTTTTTGTAAATGTGACTTTTATGTCAGCCATTGTCAGTTTCAACATCTAGAACTAAATAGAGAGTTAGTTGTTCCGCAGATAGGAGTAGTCTTTATTGTCCTCTGTGGTCAGTGGCAGTGCTATTCTGAGATCTGTAGATGCTTAGAATATCAGTATTTTGGATGTTGCTGCATTTTACAATTTATTTGGAGTCTTCCTTTATTCCCCTCCCCGCCCCCAGATATATGAAAATATGCAATACCTGCTTATATCGTGTAGAAAAGCTTAGCTATGATTAATTTTTCTTTTATTTTTTTTATTTGACCAAAGTCGGTGCTGCACTTGACGCAGTGTGTTTTAGGTGTCTGTCTTTGTACTTTATTTGTGATTTTTGAATGCACGTGCGCAGGAAGGGCTCCTCTTAGAGAAGCAGTCAAACTGTGAAGCACTAAGCTGACCCTGCTTCAAGCAATTTTGTTTTTACAACTGTTCCTTTCACAAGCAAGCCTTAAAAAAAAAAAAAAGACAACTTCCCTTTTCTTCAGCTCCCACACCCCATTTTTCTTAGCAGACTGCAGTCAATCCACATTCAATACAAAGTATATAATGCCCATTTTTATATGCACGTTTTTAAACTTCCAAGTTCTGAAAATTGTTTACTGGTTATCTCTATTTAAGGAAAAAAAAATAAAATAAAACATTTTGGATTTTCATATGTGTCTGATAAGTGGTTGAATAGTCGTTTGGCGCTGTTGTATGGTGTGATTGTCAGTATATGGTGTCACTTCCTCTAGCCAGCCAGCATACTTTGCCTTCCCCTATAGCACTTAGCTGGGCATTACTTTATTATGACATATGTGCACTAAAAAAAGAAAAAAGAAAAAAAAAAAAAGAAAAAAAATAGCAGCTTTCAGTGCTTCACAGTGAAGGGAAAAAAGCCTAGACAAACATTTTGTCAGAACCTTGCGATAAGCCAAGGTATTACCAGTAAATTGGTTGTATATACAATAAAATTGCACCCTTTTTTTAAAACAAAACAAACTAAGCAATAGTTTGGGCAGTTTTAGTTGTTTTTAGTGAGCATGTTGTAGTCATGACTGCAAAGAGAGAGATTAACTGCCCACTCAGAAGATATGTAATTTGTATTGTTGTATAGTTTTATTGATTACACTGATTTATTCTACCCTATTTTATAATGCAGGACTTTTGTAATGTTGTTTAAATGAGGAAAAATTTCTGTCAAATTAGCCTAGTGAAATTTCTGATTGTTCATTATAAAGGCAGCGTTCATAGAATGGCTTTTCTTTCTTTCCTGCCCCCCCTCCCTTTGGGAACTGGATTTAAGTTTAAAACTTTCCTGTTTCCTTTTTTTTTTTTTTGTAAGTATTTAAATACAGTTATTTTTTCTCTCTCTCAATGGTATAGCATATTCCTATGCTTGAGAAGTATAGGTCTACTGAAAAACCATTGTAAATGGACGTTACAGGTATGCTGTATTTTTGAAGGTATTTTGTTGTATTAAGTTTGATGAAGCTAAAATTAGGGAACTCTGAACAGATTTGCAGGAAAAAAATGTTTTAAAGGCTTTAAAACATTAGGGAGGCAGTCTAGGGTGATAACGAACAGGGGTTAAGTATTAAACACACTAAGTTATATTTTTGTTCATGTTTCATTGTCCAGAAAGCAGCAGGAAACTGTAGTTCAGTTGTGATCAAGCAGGAAAAAAGAAACACCAACAATATGAGTGTTTAACCTTTTTAGACTCAAAGTCAAGCGAAGATTTTTGAGGAAGACTTTGCTACCTGGGGTGTGTAGACTGACAGACTGAGGGCCATCCGTGTTTGGAGGCCCAGCCCTTGATTCTGAGACCCATTTGAATTTTTTCTCTCCCGTCAAATGGCATTAACAATATTGGCAAAGATAAGTCCCTCAAATAACTCTCCATTTTCTTCTTTGGGAACTGAAGTCAGAGGCACAAACATTAAATCATATCATTTTTCTTTATACTTTTTTTTTTTTTTCTGGCCTGTCCCCTTGCCACTAAAACGCTCCTTGTCTGATTATTCGTGGGCAGAGGACCTCTTTCCAATGCCACTCTATCCATCCCACAGTCTTTTTCTTTCCTTTGAGGTTTGAACTAACTTTTCTGTTTCTTCACACCCTGGCATGACAGCTCCTCCCTGCCCCACAGTCAGGCGTGGGCTACGGGCAAGCCAAGGCACACTTCCCAAAGCTTATATTCTTCATACTCTGACCGGTGAAGTGTAAAGGAACCCAGACTTCCCAGAGTCACAGTATTCAGGCAGCCCATCAGAAGATGCAAAACCCATCTCAAAAAGTTTGTCTTTCACTTTTCAAACCCTTATCCTCATAGGCTTTGAACTCTGTAGTTACAGTGTCATAGAGTATTTATGAAATCTGGATTAAGAAAAAAATTTTTTTCCTTGTGATTGTTTTTTTTGGGGGGAGGGAGTTTCTAAGAATGTCGTTTAATGTACTTGGCATCATATCTGTTTGTCCCTAGTGGTGGTGGTCTCTCTCTCTCTCTCTCTCTCTCATTCTCTTTCTCTCTTTCTTTCTTTCTTTCTTTTTTTCCTGGTAGCAGGCCTCCATAGAACAAATTTAAAATACAACTGGCATGGTAATGTACGGAGAGCTTCAGTGGCACCTCACCACCCATGCTCCGAGATCTGTCCTAAGACATAAGACAGTCTCAGAAAGCTGCACTGCCCCCCAGCACAGCTTTCATTCAAATCAGCTTCCAAGGCCAATCTCGTCCTGAAGTCAATGCATGTATTTACTGTTTGACAGTAAACCCGCTCTGCCTTCTCCACGTCCAAGGCTGTGCATTCGTCTAATTAGTGTCGTGTATGTTTTCCTTTTATTTTTTCCAATAAAAAAGCAGTGGGATGAAAATTGCTTTGATATATAGCAGGTAACATTGAAGCTATTCCATAGCACTTAACTGTAGTGAATACTGTGTCACCAATTCTGAAATCAATTTAATGTTTAATGCAAATCCATTACATGGTGCTATTACAGGCTGACAAAATGATTTACACAAATGTGACAACTTGGGCTCAATTCACTCTGCTTTCCAACAGTGTAAATGCATAGCAGTGTTTATCTGCATGAGAACTATGCACTAATCTATCTGAAGAAAAACTATATCAACTTTGGTATCTACTTTCCGTTTACTTCAATCCTTGCCTTTTTGGTCATTGTTATAATGCCAGCTTTAGGACAGAAAGAATTATAAGAAAACCAGCATAATACCTGATATATTAAAATGTAGTGCCTGTGAAATCTGTATTATATTGCTCTTCTGAAGTAAGATTTTTCTACACCGGTAGCCTTCGCTGTCTGTCAGTCAGGACCTTCTGGTATAGGTGATGTAAAATAACCGTACAATATTAATGCATGCTATTCCATAATGCTTAGTGAACTGTATGAATATTACTCAAAATTATGTTAGTCTTTTTTTCTGACTTGGTTCTTGTCAGCTAGGTTTAAAGGTATTTCACTGAGAATGCAAATTCTGTCTTTTCTTGATTTCGGCTGTTTTCAGTATTTTGGAGGTATACATTTACTTAATTCAGTATTACTTGTGTTTTTGTTTTCGTTTTTGTTTTTTGTTTTCTTTTTCCTAGGGGACAAGCATGGGTGTTTGATTTCAGAAGTCAGTCCCTGGCAAGACTTTTGTCTCAAAACGACCATTTGAATTTCAAGAACTCTGCTCTGAAGACACCGAGGACATTTCCAAATGAGGGACATTTTCCTTCACCCTCGACTGAAGCTTTGCTGATCCTGAAGCGTTTTCTTAATGGACAATGTTCAGCCAGGTACCCATGCTTGATCCGTCTTCACACCAGACTTCCTCATATTAAAAGAAAAAAAAAAAAAACGAAAAAAAAATCTTTATGAGATCACGTGGCTATTTAGTTTCATGCACAGTTGCAATATTTTCTTCAAAAATAAAACTCTGTACAAACTTTGGGCCCGATTCATAAGAAAAAGAAATTGGCTATTAACACGGGATTTTTAAAATACAACTTTTTTTTTTTTTTGGTCTAAATTTGAAATGACTTGCTTCCCAAATGAAATGTTTCATCTCATTTTTTTCTTTTTTCCCTAAGCCAGCACTGATCTGCCTTTTATGCCCCAAAGGGTTACATAATCAAATTAGGCGGCCGGGGAAATGGGGAGCAGATACCAGAAATGCTCAGAAAGATAAGGGGGACCACCTGCCCTTGAGCATGGTAACGGGGGAGGCAGCAGCACGTGGGGGTCAGGACCTTGCCTGTGTGCCATGCATCATGAATTTCCACTTGTGGACTCCTGAATCTATTTAATTAAAAAAACACAATTTCCGAAGTATGTCTGGACCACAAGCATATGTGGTGGAAGTGCCACCTCTAATCCAACCAGAGCACCTTGAGGGTGGAAAATACTCCCCAGCGTGTGCGATGTGAACTTGTGTCTCTCCACGGTGGTTTCAAGGACAAATGGTGTCCAATGAATGGGGCTATTTTTCCTGCTGTTTTTATGCTCAGCTTCTTAAAATAACACAAGCTTTCTTCCCATTTTGATTCTATTTGTGTTACTCTTATTTTTTTTAATTTTTAATTTTTTTTAGTAATAGTCTATAATTCAGCACTTTTTTTTTTTCAAACATCTCAACCGAAGACCACAAGGCCACTGGCTACGTTGGGATGGAGGCTTGAGAGAGCTGCCCTTTCTCCCTGGTCTCCGACTGCCTTTCTGCACTGCAAAGGCATTTGGTAGCATCACCACTGAGGTACTAGCTAGGCTCAGAGCTGGAGCTTTATCAGATTCTAGGAGGTCCTTAAGGAAGACTTTCAAAGGCAAATACACGACCCCCTCCCCTACTGCCCTGACCTTTTACCAGAACATAGTTCACCGGGGGCTTTTCCCACCACCCTTAGAAATCTGTCTGCTCAAGATACCTCGGTTTTTTTTTCATTTCAAATTGTGCGGGGAGGGGATTAAACACTTCCAGTGATGAGAGAGCTGTTGTGACACTAAACACCCCCGTGTTAATAAGTTGGCTTGACATTTGTTTTTTATGAGCCGGGCCCCCTGTGCCTCTAGTATACTTGTATTGACTCTCATAGATACCCTTTTAGTTTGACTGTGTTCTGTGAAAATTTGTAATTGGTTGAGAATCACTGTGGGCGTCCATTCTTATTCAACTAAATCTCCACAGGTTTTTTGAGCTGGTGTGGATTAGTTTAACTCTTGTATTCAACCATTAGTGCTACCACCTTCTCACATTACAATACAATTACTGGAAGCAAGTACTGCATTTCCTATGCAACAAAAAAGGAAAATAAAAAATTGCTAATGCTATGGAAGCTGTGTCATCATTTGCTTTAAGTCATACCTGGGTGGTAGTGTTTGAGTGACAGTTACGGGTGTGGATTGGAGTTTCCGCGGAAGACAGATGGTCTTTCTGCACCATGGCGTTTGCACTATCCTTGATGGATGTCAGGCACCTTGTGCCCTTCACAGGGTTCTCATGGGCCATATTGGCTTTTTTACCTACTTAGGCAGATGCAAAACTTCACACTCACAGAGTGCTTACTGTGTGCCTGATACTGTTCTAAGTGCTTTGGATATTCCATCAGTTAGGGCCCCAGGCAGGCACCAGGAAAAGGGTTTTCCAGCACAAGTATAGCCACCACCCCTGAAGTTAGGGAAACAAAAGTGAAAGGTCGGGTTACTAGAACCTAGGAGCTCCAAGGAGGGACCTCCCACAGATGATGTTTGGATCTTTACCGTGAAGGTCGGCGGCACCACATGGCTCGTACTCAGACCTCTCAGAGGACGTGGGCAGCTGGTGACCGGCGAGGGGTTCACAGCCAAGGGTATCAGCACTTCTGAGGCAGTAAAGCCTGACTGGTGCTGGGAGAATTGAAAGGAGCTGGGGCTGATCGTGCCTCCGTCCTTGGCAGCTGTCACGTTGCGGGAAGGAACTGAACCCAGAAGGAAGTCCCTTCTTGCTTTCCTTCCTACTCCTAGGCTCCTGCCAGGGTCTCTCACTGGCTAGATCTAACCGGAGCCATCTGGCAAAGGAGTCTGGGAAATGTCGTGAGAAAGCTACCAGCTCCACAAAACAGCATACGGAAGGGTGGGCTTGGAGACCAAAGACAAGTAAATAAATACATATCTTAATCCGTTTAATCCTCACAAGCATGCTGTGGGATCGCTACTATTTCTAATCCCCCTTGTTCAGATGAAGAAATTGAGGCAGAGAGAGATTCGCTGATTTACCCAAAGTCATTCAACAAATACATGGCAGGGTAGGATCTGAATCCAAGAAGTCTGGCTCCAACTTCCATCCTGTAATCACTACAATATATTGACTCAATTGTTTATTCAACAAATATTTTTTGAGTACCTATTATGTACCAGGGACTATGCAAAGGGCTGGAGATAGTAAGTAAAGACCGGGCAACAATTCTTAGGAGGTGTACAGCCTAGGAGAAAAATAAGCACTATTCAAACGAACAGCAGCAAAGGTAAGCATGTCGTTGTGTTAAGTGCTATAAAGGATACATACACATTGCTGTGAAAGCCGATTGAGACTGGTAAGACAGAAATTAACCAAGCAAAGGTGTGGGCAGCATGTGCAAAGAGCCTGTAGTAGCCCTAGGAGGGGGTTGAAAGAAGGCCTGTTTGGATGAAGAGGAGAAAAAGAGAGGAAGTATGGTACAAGATGAAGCTTCATGTTTAGGTCACAATATTGCAGGGCCTTGCCAGCATATTAGAGATCTTTGTCCTACCCCCTAAGAGCATCATAAAACATGTATCAGTCAGATTAGGCTAGATCTATGCTGTGACACAAACAGGTCCAAAAGTGCAGCAGCTTACAACAAACAAAGTTTACATCTTATTTTGCTTGTCTGACAAGGGTTGCTGGGACTTCTGTATAGAATCTCCTCATTCCAGGACCAAGGTGAAAAGCAGCTACCATCTGGACTGTTGCTGGATGTCACATGGGGGAGAAGGAGCATGGCAGGACACACACTGGCTTTTAACAATTCCGTCTGGAATTGACACACACCACTTGCGCTCACATTTCATCAGCCAGAGCACGTCACGTGGTTCAACAGGACCAGGAAGGATAATCCCTTCTCAAGGAAGGCTGGAGAACACCACTGCCGATTAGTTGGGGTGGGGGTGGGGGTGCAGTGTGGGAAGTGGGCTGAATGGGGAAGGCCAACGAGAACATACTGCAGCAACCAGAGAAAGGACGCCTGGGCTGTGGCTCCTGTGATGGAGTGGAAGACAAGTGAACAGATCAGAGAGGTTAATAAGGGTGTTAATAGCTACTGTGTATTGACCTCTTTTATGTGCTAAGTGCTATATGTGATTTATCCCATTAAATTTAATATTTTCTCTCTTATTATTGCAGCTTTCAAAAAGGTACAGTCCGTCCTCAAAACATATTTCTGACTCAGGTGAATAGATCAATTTCTCCCATACATACCTTAGAGTCCAAGTTAGAATCAGTTACTACCTTTCGGTTATTACTCTGGCCAGTAGCAGAACTTTGGTCTCTATTATCTGGAGTTAAGACTTGGAGTTAAAGTCACTAACATACTCTGACTGACTGACATACTCTAGGACAGATTGTTTGTAGGTACCGAGTGGGGTGAAGGCAATGTAGAGATCAAATACAGGGTCAGGTGTAAGACTGCCAGGGTTGAATCTTGGCTCTGTATTTCGTTAGCTCTGTGGTGTTGGCGAGTGCCTCAGTTTCCCCATTGGTAAGATGGGAAGAATAACAACAATACCTGGCCACCTCACAAGGCTGCTGTATTTGATGAGTTAATATTTGATGAGTTAACATTTGTAAAATGGCCAGCAGTGGCCTGGCCCATTGTAAATGCTATGTGAATGCTGTAACTAAAAAAATAAGTGATTGCAAAATTGTAGAGCTAAGACATTCTTTCAGCTCACTGATGGCATAAGTCTTCTTCCTTGTCATTTCCAGGTCTCTATTTGGTTGAAAATTCTGAGAAAACTTTCATCTAACACCTGCCTCCACTAAGTAGGAAGAAGTAGCATAGAAGGTATTGTTGAAGGTTTGAGGACAGACACACTCAGGTTTAAATCTCGGTTTCTCATTTTATTAGTTCTGCAACACTAGGGGCCTCCGTTCTCCTGCCTGTGAAATGGGCATAAGGATAGTATCTACCTTATGAGATCATTTAAGAGGCTTAAATGAATTAATGCATGAGAGCAGCCAGTACAGTACCAACCACATAACAACTATTATTATTTGCAGCCTGGGGTTGGTGCATCCTAAGGAGAGGAGCCCTGACACGGGGAGGGCAATATTGTGTAGCGTCCAGAAGCCTGGGCTTGAAACTAGAGGACTTTGGTGTGAGTCCCACTTTCACCATTTGTGGGCCATATGATATTAAACAAGGGACTACACCTCTCCCTGAGTCTCAGTGGAGAGAAAGGCCCAAATGGGTCAATGACTATGGATGAGAAGGTGTGGGGAAGCACAGTTCCAAGCATCAGGCACTAGGCTACATTGAATAGAACCCAGCTAGAGTCTAGGCCCACCTGGCTCTGGTTTCTGTTTCCCTCAACCGTGTGAATGGCCAGGGAAATCCATTCTCATCAGGCAGGGGAGTTGGTCAGGAGAAGTGGTGCTAGGCATCTTTTTAACCCTTCAAGTTCCAGTTCTTTGTTTTTAAAAAATGGCTAACGTGAAGGGGTCTTACTGGCTTCTGGACAGAAATAGTTCTTCCCTTGACCTATGAGGAATGAACAAGTTTCCATTTATCTCTGAAACATATAAGGCCATTCTATATTCACTTTTTTTTTTTAAATTGGGATGACATTGCTTTACAATGTTGTGTTAGTTTCTGCTGTAGAGTCAAGTGAATCAGCTCTGTGTATACATATATCTCCTCCCTCTTGGACCTCCCTCCCACCGCCACACCCCCAGCCATCCCACCCATCTAGGTCGTCACAGAGCACCGAGCTGAGCTTCCTGAGCTTTATAGCGTATTCCCACTAGCTATCTACTTTACACATGGTAGTGTATATATGTCCATCCTAATCTCCCAGTTCATCCCACCCTCCACTTCCCCCCAACCCTGTGTCCACATGTCCGTTTTCTACATCTGTGTCTCTATTCCTGCCCTGCAAATAGGTTCATCTGTACTATTTTTCTTGATTCCACACATATGCATTAATATATGATATTTGTTTTTCTCTTTCTGGCTTACTTCACTCTGTATGACAGACTCTAGGTCCATCCACATCTCTACAAATGACCCAATTTCATTCCTTTTTATGGCTGAGTAATATTCCATTGTGTATATGTGCCACATCTTCTTTATACATTCATCTGTTGATGGACACTTAGGTTGATTCCATGTCCTGGCTCTTGTAAATAGCGCTGCAATCTGGCGCATTCAGTTTGAATTTCAAGTTCATTTCAGGGAGCCTGGTAAACAAGCAAACAGTACATTTATTTCTATCACATTTAAAATTTTTTCTATTATGGAAGAATACCATTACGTACAACATAGACAGAATTGATTAATGAACTCCCGTGTACCTGCTATTCATCTCTTACAATTAACTCCTAGGCCCTCTATACTCCATCCACTTCTTGACCACCCCCAGATTATTTTGAAGCAAATCTCATATATCATATATTTCATCCATAAATATTTCAGAATACACCTCTAAAAAAACAGACTTTTGTAAAATGTATTCACAATACCATTATCACACCTCAAAATATTAATAATAATTCCTTAATATCAAATAACCAATCAGTGTTCAAATACTCCCAAGTGTCTTATGATATTTTAAATAATTTGTCCAAATAAGGATCCAAATAAAGTCCCTACACTAAGCAGTTGTATGTGTCTTAAATATTTAAAGAGAAGGGTCCCCTTCTCTTTTCTTTTCCTTGCAATTATTCGCTGAAGAAACTGGGCCATTTGTCCTGAAGAGTTTTTCACAGTCTCCATTTTGTGGATTGCATCCCTGTGGCATAAACATGTTCCACCACTAAACTGGAAGCCTGTTCTTGACCTTGGAAGTTGACCCAATGGGATTCAGTCCCAAGGCTGCCTCATACACTGTTACGGGATGGATCAAGGAACTCACCTTGTGTTTGTGCCTTGACTCTGGAAGCTGTGGCCAAAATAACTGGGGCAAAGTGAAAGGTGCCCCAGGAACTGTTCTCCACCAACTGCATCCCTAACTGGTTTTTTTCTCTGACAGGGACAGTGGAGGCAAAGGAGAGTCCACCTCAGTGGCAAAGAACTCTGTCTCCTTTGCCACCCACTGCTGACAAAAAAAGAAAGAAAGAAAGAAAAAAAAAGCCAGCTTGCCACCTTAAGAACAAAATGAATAATTCTGGTTGAAAACTCAGATAAAACTCTTTCTGTTCTTAGCGCCCTGTTCAGTGGGCATCCTCTTCCCTTGTGAATGTATGCCCCTGGGATAGAAGTCAGTCCCAGGGCAGGGAGGAGGGGCTTCCAATCAGGCTCTATGGGGCAGTGGAGCTGGATTCTTAGAGCCCTGAGATTGCTTCATCTACCTCGTCTGCTACCTTCACTTCTACCATCCTGGATTCTGAACACTGGCCTGGGCCACACTCTGGTTCCTAAAACTACAAAAATCTCGTTGTGCAAAGTCATTCAAAACAAACTCGACCACCATTATTGAGTTCCTCTCCTGTGCCAGAAATCGGGGCTGGAGAAGGACATGTATCTGAGATCATCCTAGAGGAACACAGAATCTAGCAGAGGAAATAGACATGCAAACCAAATGATTGCACCTTGGCCTTGTAAGAACCAGGGAGACATCATGTGCCAGGTAATGTGGGGTCAGGTATGCCCAAGGGAGAGGGAGAACGGAGAGGGAGCCCAGGGAGGAGATGCACAATGAAGGAATTCAAGGAAGAGAAAGAGTTCAAGACACTGGCTAAAAGATATAAACAGCCATAGCATAACAATAGTGAGAACAGCAACACGTACCAGGAGAGCCCTTACTTCATACCATACACCTTTCCGAGGGCTTTACATGCGCTCGCACATATAACCCAACCCCGTGAAGGGGACGCAACTGTTATTCCCATTTTACAGATGAGGATATTGAGGCACAGAGTTTCAGTAACTTTCCTTATATTAACAGCTGCCTGTGTGTGACCTTAAAGTGCATACAGGGGCCTAGGGGTGGGGCACACTTCTAAATGGCAGCTAGCTCCAGATGTGTCTGGTCCGCTGCCCTCTTCCTAGTGCCTAAAACACTGCTTGGCCCGTAAAAGACACTTTGTTGTGTGACAGGACCAGCGATGGATGTGTCAGTCAGCTGTCCTTGCCCCTCCTGGTCTACCCTTCACCCCTCTCCAAGTACTGTCTGCTCAGGAGGCAGACTGCGCGACCTCATTAATGGGCCTCCTCGACCTCAGGTGTCCAGGGATCAGCCAATTGGAAGCCCAGAGAGCAGATGGGGGGGGGATGGGGGGGGCAGGACAGTGATGTCAGGGCGTTTATTTCCCTGGCTCTCTCCCCAGGTCCCCGCTGGCCAGTGCCATTCCTTAACAGAAGGTCACAGCCCTTCTCACAATGGCCCTCATTTCTCCTTTTGGGTTCTGATAACGTCTCCCTCTCCTCATTCCCTTCGTCAGGAGGTGGTAAGAGGGCACTGCTCTGTCCTTTGTAATTTCTCTACTTATTGCCCAAACCTTTGTCAATAGCCTCTTTATTAAACCTCTCTCAAATGATCTTGCGTTGAATATGCTGTCTGCTTCTTGCTGGAATCTGGACTGATAGAGTGGTCAAGCCAGAGCAGGCTCCTGGAGTCTTCTTTCTCCTAAACTCCAGCAGAGGCTCAGATTTATTCACAGGATGGATGTCAAAACCATAAATTTTCCCATCTTAGTTTATCCTAGCCTCAGAAGGCTGGACTCAACCTTCAAAGGTCACTAAAGTCCATTTCCCTGCCTCCAGCAAGGAATCCTGCCCCCCCACCATCAACCCCGACTGCTCCTGTCAGAGAGAAGTATATCTTAATTTGAAGATCTCCAGGTAAGGAGATACCATAACTCACTCGAGTGTCTCCATCCTCCCTGCCTGATAAATCTCCCTTCTGTCTAACACGAACCCCTCCTGTTACAGGTGAAGCCCGCTTCCTTTGTCTGCTCCTTGGCAAGAGCTGAACAAAAGATCCTTCATTCTTTGAAAATAGGCACTAAATCATCTTTCCCTTCCTGTAACTCTCAAGTGCAGATCAATGAAAGCAGATATTCTGCCCATGCTGGTCTCGAGTCGTTCTAAGAGAGCACTACGCTGTAACGAACACTTAGAATAATGAGTTCTAAAAGGTTTGCCAGGGGACAGCGGGAAAGATGGAGCCCAAACCTCCACTGAAGATGGCTGACTGGGCTCCCGACAGGAGAGATGGGGAATTCTTCTTTGATTTACTTGTCTCCTTGGCCATTTATCCTCTACATATTTTCCTCACCCTGAATTCTGGAGGGCGCTGGTTTGCGGGTAGTTACCATCCCTGACAAGAGCCGCTGCTGTATAGACAGCTCTTCAGGCCTCTGCTTCTTCCCTACAATCTCCACCCAACTGGGCTTTCACTGGGCTTGAACTGAGCCAGGCAGGAACCAGCAGCAAGAATACAGCCAGGATCTGATAAACCTCAATGCCCACAAAGCACTGATTGCAAGTGAATTAGTTTTCAAAATGTTCTTCCCCAAAACCTGATTTTTAAAATCCCAATTACATATTTTAAACCACTTACCTAGATCTTTATAGTGCTCTCCAGTCCAGCACATTGTGTTTACTCTCATTCCTAGACTGGTAAACATACGTACACAGGGCCTCTGTCTCATTCCCACAAAAGCATAAATGATGGATATATGGGCCCTTACTTATTCCTACGTCAATTAGATGCCCAGCCTGAAACCTGAGTCAGCAGGAGAGTAGGTGCTTGGCTTGTGTCACTGGGTCATCCCACTTAATCACTAATCCTCCCAGTAACCCAGCAAAGGAGATGCTATTAGTCCACTTAAAAAGTGAAGAAAGTGGGCTTCCCTGGTGGCGCAGTGATTGAGAGTCCACCTGCCGATGCAGGGGACGTGGGTTCGTGCCCGGGTCTGGGAAGATCCCACATGCCGCGGAGCGGCTGGGCCTGTGAGCCATGGCCGCTGAGCCTGCGTGTCTGGAGGCTGTGCTCCGCAACGGGAGAGGCCACAACAGTGAGAGACCTGCGTACGGAAAAAAAAAAAAAAAAGTGAAGAAATTACAAGTCACAGAAAGAGGAAAGTCACCCAGCTAGCAATCGTGAACCACAAGGCTCACCTCTGAACCCTAAAAGGGGTGTGAAGTCTATTTAGAGGAAGAGAAGTGCCAGCAACTAATACTGTGGAATATTTATACCTGAAAGGTGCTCATAATTAGGACTTGTAGGTGCTTACAACCCTTAAGCTCTTTCAAAATAATCAAAGAGAGATATGAATAATTTTAGCACCACTTGAGTATGCTAAGTTTTTTAGACAATTCTTGTCCTTTGAGAGTGGGTGGTCAGTACAAACCTTGTCAAGGGAACGACTGGTTACCCCGAGCACCGTTTAGAGTGGGCTGAGTGGGGAGCATGACCCACTCAGGTGTCACTCGTGAGGACACACAACCACATCCATTACACAAGGTGAGAGGAGTCTTGTCCTCACAACGGATCAGTCCTACAAAACTCCCATGAAGTTAGGTCTGGGTGAATCCTCAAGCGTGGCACAGAAACCCAGGTATCTGCAAATGGCACAGCAAGAGGAAGTCAGAGAGTCACACTCTGTGGCTCACTGCCCCCGCGGGGGACCTGACCCTCATGGTCTCCAGGGATGGAAAATACACAGGATCTGGACTCAGGGTCGAGTCCGGAGCTGAGAGGTCATGCATTGATGCCTGGTGCAGCAGGCCTGGGTTTGAGTTTCTCCTCTGACACTTTGACACCCTGATTCACCTTAACCATCACATCTCAGAATCTCAGTACTCCTTATTTGTAAAAGGCAGGGGGGTGGTTCTCACAGGGTGATAAAAGTCCTTGTTAAACAAAAGAAGATCATATTAAAGGTTGACAGTTGGATTTTAAGGGCTGAGAGAAATGGAGCAGAGATGGTGTGCCTGAATTTGCCTCTGCCCAGGGGAAAGAAGTCATCAGGTTCTTCACCCCCACTCCCTGCCATCTAATGACCCAGAAAATACAAGAAAGGGCCTCCTGCCCCGAGATGTATCTGGCTTGCTTCTACTGAGATTAATTGGCCAAGCCCTGGTTTTCCCTTCAGAGAGTGGTGCCTCCAGCCCACACTGGGCCTGGGACTCTTGAGCTGAGGCTTCAGGCTGTGATGCCCAGAGTCCAGCCCCCTCTGCACCGCAGGCAACATTCCTCCCTCTGAATGGTTCTGCCCGCATGACCCAAGTGTCACAGAACATTCTCTACTCCTGCTTTCTCAGGTTCTATAAAAAGGTCACTTTGGCGTCTTCCACCTCCTCAACTTCCTGCCTTAACCCATCTTATTGAGGCCGTATTCCCAGTAAATTAGTTCGGTGGAGGTGCCTGGGTGCCTGTTCCTTGACCTTGAAACATAAAAAATGGTAATGTCTCTCTGAAGCAAGGGAACTCAGATCATGGAGTCTCTGCTAGCCTCTTGGGATGGAAGAAGCAAAAATACCATCCTTATTTCTGGATCTACTATAATAATGAGAGCAAACCTCAGACTGGTATCTCTATAAGTTGGCCTGCATTCATGACAACCAAGTGCCAATAACTGTGCTAAGGGGTTCTTTTGTAGGTATCATCTCATTTGAATGAAAGGTAATAAAATAAAATCTCTGCATCCGAACAGAGATGCCACAGAAATATTAATGACACATGCTCCATTCTGCTCCCTGGGGCCACCCGTTGTTTGTCACTCCTCCCCCTCAAAAAGAGACAGCCGTAAATTAAGCTAGAAGTGAATTGATTGCTATGAACAGAGCCCATGACTGAAGCCGAGACCTGGTCTCTTACACATAAAACTCAAGGAGTACAGCTGCCCTTGTCCAAATTCATGAATTTTCTGAAGAGATCAACCATTTTCTTCCCTTGTCCAGGGAGAAAATGATATATAAGCTCTAGAAAGGGAAAGGTAGAAAGAGTTTTAGAAGAAAGAGAAGTAGCATTGAGAATTTGGTGTCCCCATTTGTTTTGAAAGGTTGGGAGGGGAGGCCGGGAAATAAGTACAAGAAAGTCCTGAGGGAAGTGGGGGGCACAATTTGAGAGTGACAACCCTATGTTGCCCTGACGAAGACATGGACATTGGGAGTGTGGGCCTGTGTGCCATCCACAAGAGGCCACCTGGTGAGGCCAAGGGATGCACAACAGAAATGCCTGCGAGCAGGCCCGCGGGAGTGAGAGAGGAAGAGGCATCCTCCATGTGAATCACTCATACTGGGGACTTCCCAACAGCCAAAGGTGCCCCTAGACAGAGCAACCCCCAGGCATTGTCTGTGACAAGAGAGGAGACCATGGGGACAGTAGCATCTCTGGCAACATGAGAACAAGATGCAGGAGAGACTGGAGCGTTATGCCTCCCTTTACCCACTGCTGCCCAGCTGTGGTCCTCTCAGTGCCCCTGACATTGGAGCCAACTCCAGAGAGGGAGAGGGGAGAAACTGCAAGTGGTTTTGAACTGGAAGTGGACCTAATCATTCTAAACTTGACAGAAATCACCGATTGGCCTGAATTTACCCAAAAGTGTCTAGATTGAGTTGCTGGCCAAAAAACAGCTTAGAAGCCAAGAATCACAAATGAAACAGAGTTACATTTCTTTTTTACACACCCAAATGATGACTGGGAAACTGCAGACCCTCCACAGCTGTTAGTCACCATGAATCAAGGGAGTCTTGACCTGGAACATGGAGGCTGACTCCCTTCTTGGGATGGGAGAAGAAAAATTATCTAATTGTTTTGATTGTCCTGTAGCAGCAAGGACAAACTACAAACAATATCTGAGTAAATTGTCCCCCAAAATAATAAAGATAATAACAACTGCTACCAAAATTGAGAGCTGTGTGCCAGGCATTTACCAACGTTATTTTGTTTAAACCAATGAAAATACTGCCGGCATTACGATAGAGATGTTGTTCCACATGATTTAGGTGGCAGGAAGGACCAGCCATCCAATTGTTCTTTCCTAGTAAGCCCTGTAGCTCAGAGTCCCTATCAGCTAAGGTGAGGAGAGAAGGTCATGACTGGAGACCAGGTGTGTGGAGGTATAAGATTCCTGACATGGGTACTGCCTCATCTCCTTATTCTGCTCTTCTGACAAACAGGACTCCAGAACTCTGGCTCCCAATTGAGGTAGAGTGAACCAAGGGCCAGGGCTTGGACATGGCAAGTCAGGCACTTGCTAGGGTGCAAAATTTAAGAAGGTGTCCAAAAAAAAGAAAAGATGCTCAACATCACTAATCATCAGGGAAAAGCAAATCATACCCAAAATGAGATATCACCACACACCTGTCAGAATGGCTATCAACAAAAAGAACACAAATAACAAGTGTTGGTGAGGGTGTGGAGAAAAAGGAACCCTTGTGCACTGTTGGTGGCAATGTAAATTGAAGCAGCCACTGTGGAAAACAGTATGGAGGTTTCTCAAAAAAACTAAAAAGAAGATTACCATACAACCCAACAATTCCACTCCTAGTATATTTCAAAAAAAACCCACTAATTTGAAAAGATACATGCACCCCAATGTACATAGCAGCATTACTTATAATTGTCAAGGTACAGAAGCAACGTAAGTGTCCATCAACAGAGGAATGGATACAATGGAATACTACTCAGCCATAAAAAAGAATGAAATTTTGCCATTTGCAGCAACATAGATGGACTTGGAGAGCATTATGCTAAGTGAAATAAGTCAGAGAAAGGCAAATACTGTATGATATCATGTATATGTGGAATCTAAATAACACAACAAACTAGTTAATATAACAAAAAAGAAGCAGACTCACCGATATAGAGAACAAACTAGTGGTTACCAGTGGGGAGAGGGAAGAGGGGAGGGGCAATGTAGGGATGGGGGGAAAAAATAAAAAGGGTTATTATAGGATTATATGAAATCATGTGTGTGAAACTTTTGAAAATTGTAAAGCACTATAGAATTTAAAGAATATTTCATTCAACTAAATAAAAGTTAAAACTAGATTTGTGACATTGAATGCACTTTTTCCTTGAACATAAGGTCAATAAACTTTAAGAAATTTAAGGACTTCCCTGGTGGCACAGTGGTTAAGAATCCGCCTGCTAGTGCAGGGGACACGGGTTCAAGTCCTGGTCCCAGAAGATCCCACATGCCGCAGAACAACTAAGCCTGTGCTCCACAACTACTGAGCCTGCGATCTACAGCATGCGAGCCAGGACTACTGAGCCCACATGCCTGCGTACCTACAGCTCATGCTCTGCAACAAGAGAAGCCACTGCAATGAGAAGCCCACGCACCGCAAGGAAGAGTAACCCCCAGTCGCCGCAACTAGAGAAAGCCCACACGCAGCAAGGAAGACCCAACAAGCCAAAAATAAATAAATACACAAATTTATTTTAAAAAAAAATAAAAGAGGGCTTCCCTGGTGGCACAGCGGTTGAGGGTCCACCTGCCAATGCAGGGGACGGGGGTTCGTGCCCCAGTCCAGGAGGATCCCACGTGCCGCGGAGCGGCTGGGCCCGTGAGCCATGGCCGCTGAGCCTGTGGGTGCGGAGCCTGTGCTCCGCAGCGGAAGAGGCCACAGCATTGAGAGGCTCGCATACCACAAAAAAAATAAAAAATAAAATAAAAAAAGAAAAGAAATTTTTAAAAAGGTGCCCCAAAACTCAGTAATCAAGATAATATTCTAATGAAAATATTTTTAGTAAAAATTAATGCAAAAATATTCAGAATAAACAAAATATCAACACTTCAAATAAAGACAAGGTCAATATTATTGATTTTTCTTTTTGTTTCAGGCTCCAGGATGGCTCAACATGTTACTATTACTGACCCTAAAAAGAAGAAATAAAACTATATTTATTCACAGGCTGTATGATTGTCTGTGAGGAAAATCCAAAGAATTGACAAAAAAAAAGTTCCTACAGCTAGTAAATGAGATTAGCAAGTATATTTGCCGGCTCAGGGTGCCATAACAAAATATCATTATTTCTCACAGTTCTGAGGGCTGGGAAGTTAAAAATCAAGGTGCCAGCAAGGTAGATTTTGTTCTGAGTCCTCTTTTCTTGGCAACCTTCCCTCTGTGTACTCACGTGGCCTCTTCTTTATGTGAGTTTAGGAGAAAGAGAGAGAGAAAGCAAGTTCTCTGGTGTCTCTTCTCATAAGGCACTAATCCCATCATGAGGGCACAACCCCCAAATATCACCAAACGGGTATTAGGGTTTCAACATATGAATTTTAGGGGGACACAAACATTTAGTCCATAACAGCAGGGTCACAGAATATATAGTTAATATGCAAAAATCAATTATATTTTTATATAATAGTAATGAACAATTGGCATTCAGTTTTAAAAGCATCATTTACAACAGCATTCCCTCCAAAGTACTTAGGTACAAATCTAATAAAATATGTTCCGGATCTGTATGCTGAAAACTATAAAACACTGATGAAAGAAATTAGATAAGACCTAAGTAAATGAATTCACCACGTTCTTGGCTTGGAAGACTCATAGTGTTAAAATGTCAGTTCTCTCCGAATTGATCTGTAGAGTCAGTGCAACCTCAATAAAAATCCCAGCACAATTTTTTGGTAGATATCAACAGTCTGATTTCAAATGTTTTATGGGAAGGCAAAATGACTAGAATAGGCAAAACAATTCTGAAAGAGAGGGAGGACCAAATAGGAGGTTTCACACTGATTTCAAAACTTACTATAAAGCTGCAGTAATCAAGACAGCACAGTATTGGCAAAAGAATAGATACATAGATCAATGGACCCGAACAGAGTCCAGAAGTAGATTCACACGAATGTAGTGAACTGATTCTTGACAAAGGCAAAGGCAACCCAATGAAGAAAGTATAGTTTATTTCAACATATGGTGCTAGAAAATTGGACGTCCACATGCAAAATAAAAGGGGGAGGAGGGAGAACCTCGATGTATACTTCACACGTTGTACAAAATTTAACTGAGAATGAAGCATAAAACTAAATGTATAGGGCTTCCCTGGTGGCGCAGTGGTTGAGAGTCCGCCTGCCGATGCAGGGGACACGGGTTCGTGCCCCGGTCCGGGAAGATTCCACATGCCGCGGAGCGGCTGGGCCCATGAGCCATGGCCGCTGAGCCTGCGCGTCTGGAGCCTGTGCTCCGCAGCGGGAGAGGCCACAACAGTGAGAGGCCAGCATACTGCAAAAAAAAAAAAAACTAAATGTATAATGTAAATTTATAAAACCTCTAGAAAAAAATAGATTTTGAATTTTGCAAGAGTTCTTAGATACAACAGCAAAAGCATAATCCATTAAAAAATAATATATTAGTCTTCTTTAAAATTAAAATCTTTTGCTTGTCAAAATATACTGTTAAGAGAAAGAAAAGAAAAGCCACAGACTGGGGGAAATATTTTCAAAGCATATAGTCTAACAAGGAACTTGTGTCCAGTATATATAAAGAACTTTCAAACAGTAATAAAACAATCCAACTAGAAATAGACCAAAGATTTGAACAGGCACTTCATCAACAAAGAACAGTAAATTTTACTATATGTAAATAAAAATGCACTTCTTAAAATGTAAGAGATTTAGTCAAATCATACTTATATAACATTTTATACCTTTGGATGCATATCTTAGCAAATAAAAAAGGATGAAATCAATGCACTAAGGATCCAACTCAAGAATTATTTGTTTTTTAGTTTTTAATTTTATTTTATTTACTTATGTATTTATTTTTTGGCCTCACCACACGGCATGCAGGATCTTTGTCCCCTTACCAGAGATGGAATCTGTGCCCCATTAAGTAGAAGCATGGTGTCTTAACCACTGGACTGCCAGGGAAGTCCCAATAATTTTTTAAAAGATCACTAAATTATGCCCAAAGAAAGTGGAAAGAAGGGAAAGATAAATAGGAAAAAAATTGAAAGAGGAAGCAAACATACAACAGAGGTCAGCAAAGCCATAAATTGGTACTTTGAAACAAACAATAAGAGTGAATATTCTGAGGAAAATGACCCATAAAAGAGGAGTTTAAATGCACAAATAAGCAACGTCAGGAATGAAAAGGGGGACATAGCTATAGATAAGGTAATTATTAAAAATAATATAGTAAGAGAAGTTTGTGAAATAGTTTTATCCCAACAAACTAGAAAGTATGGGCCAAATGGGTAATTGGACAAATTTCTTTAAAATCCTGACACTAGATAAAATAGAAAATCTAAACTGTCTTATGAAGATGAAAGAAATTTAAAACCTACCCACCAAGAAGAAAACTCCAGGACCTAAATCTCCCAACAGTGACTTCTACCAAACACTTAAAAGGAAGAAATGATGTTAATAGTTCATAATTCTTTTAGAGAAGAGAAAAAGAGAGACCCCTCTATTTTACCTTGATACCAAAGCTTGAAAAGGATATTAAGGGAAAGAAAAATTACAGGCCAATCTCATTCACGAACATAGATGCAAAATTCCTAAACAAAATGTTAACACTGAATCCAGCTTTATAGTAAAAGGACCTATAACACAATGGGTTTAATTTTATTTCAGTAATGCAAGGTTAACTTAGCATTCAAAAATAAAAGTAATTCATCATATCAACAGAATAAAGGAGAAGGTTTGTTTATGATAAATCATTGAGCTATAGATTTTTATTTTGTGCACTTAACTGTAGTTGTGTTATATTTCACAATTTAAAAAATTAGCATAATGAAGGCATTTCAGGCAGACCAGGCTACCTTGAAATTACAACTTATTTTACAATTAAATTACCTTACAGCTAAAGATACTGGACAATATGCAATTTTTAAAAGTTCATTGTATGGCTGAGCTTGCAAGCAAGAAAGAGAAGTCCTCAGGTTCTAGAAAGACAGCAGAGACTGAGAACAAAGTGGCAGCACCTAATGACTCTCAGGCAGCCTGCTGGTGGGCATCGGGGGCCTCGATGCCAGTACCAGTGTCGGTGCTAGTTCAGGGTGTGTGAAAGATTAAGAGCTCAATTTTTTTTTTTTTTTTTTTACGGTACGCGGGCCTCTCACTGTTGTGGCCTCTCCCGTTGTGGAGCACAGGCTCCGGACGCGCAGGCGCAGCGGCCATGGCTCACAGGCCTAGCCTCTCTGCGGCATGTGGGATCTTCCCGGACTCGGGCACGAACCTGCGTCCCCTGCATCGGCAGGCGGACTCTCAACCACTGCGCCACCAGGGAAGTCCAAGAGCTCAATTTTAAGCCATATATGCATGTGAGACATTGATGTCAAGAAGGAGGTAGGTTGTTAAATGTTTGAAGCACAGGATAAAAAAAGGTAGGCTAGAGATTGAAATCTGAGAATCTGGCATATTTGTTGGGTTTAAAGACTGTCTTTGTGGCCTTGAACCCCACAGCACTCTGTGTTTTTTCTCCCCCCATTAATATTGGCATTTTTCCACTTTATGTATCTGTCTTTCCCTCTAGACCCAGGATGGGAAACATTTCTGGGTCCTCAGTGCTGGATACAGAAAAGATACCGCACAAACAAGCTGTTGAACTATTGGCTGTCAAATGGCAGGAAGCCAAGGGAGGAACTTGGTCAGGCTCCAGACACCATGGAAGAGCAGGTGAGCCTGGAAAGTGGGCAGGATGTGCTGGAAAAGGGAGAGCTGGGCCTCTAAGGAGCCACCTGGGAAGCCTCAGAGGAAGGAGTGATGTTGGGCTTCAGAGAAGAGGAGGTTGGTGCCATCTGGGTCCAGACTGCCTCTTCCTTCTGGGGTCTGATTCTCTGGAGGTTTTGTTAATGGACTGGTTAGGATAATCCCTACGCCTCCTACCACCCACCCTCCTGCACTGGCCCTGCGTGCCCAAGGGCATGCCCAAGGGGATGTGGTATGAATAACCCACACCCTAAAGTATGATGGAAATTCCTGCCTCTTTCGTTATCAGAGCTTCATCTGCTGGAGCAAGTCAGACAGTCTTGGTGCCTGAGACCATAAATCTGCTTTCAAATGCCCAGAGCTGTGTCTCTCTGGATCTGTGAAAGATACCCTAAAGTCCCTCCTTCCAGAGGAAAACAGCCATTCAGCCGATGACAGAAACATCCCCACTGCAACCAAAGCCCTTGCGCATGCCAGCTGCTTGCTGCAAGAGCTGTTGCCTGACTCACCCTTCTTTCTCAGTGGCATTTGGCATCATTGCCAACTCCTGAAGAGCCTTCAGTCACACACCTGGACATCTGGGGGTGGCGGTGGCGGGGACACACTAGGCTCCCAGTCCAGGGGGCTGCTTCTTAACCTACTTACTTTTAATCCTTATGGAGGCCACGGCACCACCAGAAACAGCCCCAAACCTGACTCTTTGAAACTGAAGGGAGAATCAGGAAGATCAGTGAGCTACATCCTCCTTTTAAATAACCTGAATATAGCTGGAGGAGGCACAGTTATAATGTTCCCTAAATGGGAGAAGGATGGATAAAAATAAGCCTACCAAGAATATGTCACAGACTATAGCAATCAAACAACCTCTGCATAGAGAAAAGAAAAAAAAAAAGGACCTGGAAGAAATTGATCAAGGTATCTTCCAAAGAGTCTATAGTGGACACAGCTATTCTATTTTCCAAGTAAGTCTATTGTGTGTATGTATGTCTCTTCCACCTATGTCTTGAAAAATGCCAATATGCATTTTGTGGAGAACTAATATGGGCATATTTATTACCCTGTTCTCTAATTTGCCAGACTGAGCTGCACCTCTTACTCAAGTGATTACAACAGCAACAGCAACTCCTTCTACACCAGCCCAGTGCCTGTCTACGCTAGGCAGGGCGTGGGCTGGGTTGGTACTGTGGAGGTTGTTTGTAACCTTGGTGGCAGCTGTCTCTTGAAGTGTGGGCAGAAGCCAGATTGCCATGGGCTGTATGGCGAGATAGAGCAAGAGAATGAAGGGTAAGTTTGTTTAAGGACAGCTGTAGAAGAGGTTTTCTGTAAGGAGGTTGCATGGCTTTGCTCTGGCTGCCATTAACAAACACCGCAGACTGGGGGGCTTAAACAACGGAAATTTATTTTCTCATAGTTCTGGAGGCTGGAAGTCCAAGATCAAGGTGTCAGCAGGTTTGGTTTCTTTGGACACCTCTCTCCTGGCCGCCTTCTCACCGGATCCTCGTGTGGCCTTCCCTCTGCACACACACATCTCATTGTGCATTCAAATTTTCTCTTCTTAGAAGGACACCTGTCACACTGGCTTATGGTCCACCTCAAAGACCTTGTGCTAACTCAGTCACCTCTTCAAAGGCCTCGTCTGCATATGCAATCAGGTACTGAGGGTTGAGTCTTCAACATAGGAATGTGGGTGGGCACAATTCAGTGGTAGCAGAGTTCAAGGAAATGTTTTTCTTTTACTATGCAAGTGACAACATTTTTCATGTGGAAAGAGCTCACAGAGGAAGAAAGGACAGTTGGTAGAGGAAAAGTGCTGAGGCCAGGGGAGGGCTGGGATGTAGAGCTCAGGGGAAAGGGAGCCCTGGGCAGGAGGAGGGAGGACCTGCCCCAGTAAACGGAGGGAAGCAAGAGGGTGGAGCAGGTGCAATCTGTGTCTCTATAATCTGACTGTGAGAAGCTGGTGAGTCTTCACATGACAGAGGAAGCAAATGTCTGGGAGCTTAAACTGGAGCCATTTTGTGGACAGTTTGGCCACATATGTCAAGAACTTCAAAAATGTGCATGTGAATTGACCTAGAAATTCCACTTCAACGCATTCATCTTCAGGAAATAATTAGGGATGTGCACCAGGGTCTAGTAATACTAATGGGTAGACAAAAGAAACTACAGTGTTGTTTATCATTTTAAAAGGGCAGAAAACAACCTCAGTATCCAAACATGGAGGGCTAGGTAAGCAATCTTGTGTATGCTCTTAAAATGTAACCTTGAGGGCTTCCCTGGTGGCGCAGTGGTTGAGAGTCCGCCTGCCGATGCAGAGGACACGGGTTCGTGCCCCAGTCCGCGAAGATCCCACATGCCACGGAGTGGCTGGGCCCGGGAGCCATGGCCACTGAGCCTGGACGCCCAGAGCCTGTGCTCCGCAACGGGAGAGGCCACAACAGTGAGAGGCCCGCGTAACCCAACAACAACAAAAAATGTAACCTTGAGAGTGTATGTAGCCATTAGTTATAGAAGTGTGTTTATTAAGATGGGATGAGGGGCAATCACACAAAGAATGATCATGCTTTTTTAAAAAAGCGATGGATATATATATAAAAAAGAAACGAGAGCCCATGTGTGCAGGAGGCGGAGCTTAACTGTGGTGATCTCTGGATGGCGGGATTCAGGGGGTTCATTATTCTCTTTTTCTTACCTACTTACTTTCTAATTTTTGCCACAGTGAACGTATTATTTAAGCAAGATGGGGGGAGAAACAATCACAATTTTTTTTTCAGCACGCAGGCCTCTCATTGCTGTGGCCTCTCCTGTCGCGGAGCACAGGCTCCGGATGCGCAGGCTCAGCGGCCATGGCTCACGGGCCCAGCCGCTCCGCGGCATGTGGGATCTTCCCGGACCGGGGCACGAACCCGTGACCCTTGCATCGGCGGGCGGACTCTCAACCACTGCGCCACCAGGGAAGCCCCCCCAAATTTTTTTTAATACACCACCTGGATTTCTTTTCAGGGCTATTTTCCACAAAGAAACGAATTTTTTATTACCTCTTAAGAGTTGTGTAAATGATGCTGGCAGGTAGAAAATAATAAAGCTGATATGAACATGCTCCCTGAAGGTCGAGATCCTGTGCTGCGTCCCTGGGGCCTAAGACAGCATTTGGCACACAGTAGGCCTGCAAGTGAATGGTTAAGGACAAAAACAGTTGGATGCGGTGCTGGGGGCAGGGAGGGTTACTAGGCTTCCTCCAAAGTGAGAAAATCACTCCGACAGCAGCCTCAATGTGAGGTGTAAAATCATGCCTTAGTAAACTAACAAACGACCACAAGCCATGAAGCCTTGATGTGGAATTAATTCCAGTATTTTCAATGACCCAAAGTTTGAAACAACTTAAATGGACCACAATAAAGGCTTTGGTAAAATGAAATAGAATTTTCTGTGCAATATACCATCAAGATTAAGAGCACAAGGGGACCAGTGGTTAAGACTCTGGGCTTCCACTGTAGGGAGCGCGGTTTCTATCCCTGGTCAGGAAACTAAGATCCCACATGCTGTGCGGTGCGACAAAAAAAAAAAAAAAAAAAAAAAAAGATGAAGAGCACAGGGGGGTCTGGAGTCAAAATGCTTGGGTTCAAATCCAGGCTGCACAGGCTACTATGAGATGCTGAGGAAGGTTACTTAACTATTCTGTGCCTTGGTTTCCACATTTGTAAAATAGGAATAATACAAATGTCTACCTAGAGTTTGGGGAAGATTAAAGGAGTTAAAATATGTGCAGCCCTTACAACAGGGTCTAGCAGACAGTAGTGATCAAATGAAGATCGCTATTATCACCATCACCATCCTTATTGTAGAATACTATGGTGCCATTGCAAATGACCCTGTAGATTGGTGTTTATTGACGTGAAAAGATCTTCCCATTATACAAGTGAGGAAAAATCATCAGAACAGCATACAGCATCCATTTAGCAAATAATTTTTGAGCAGCATCTCTCTGTTAGGTCCACTGTCCAGAAGTTAGCTGTAAACACAGCAAGGAACGAAGCAGAAATGACCCCTCCCCTCATGAAACCTAGAGGATCATGAACAGAGAGACATCACAGAAAATATACACAAACTAAAATGTAACTAACATTCTGATAAGAGCTATAGAGGAAAATAAAGAGAAGAGTGTAATATAGGAAAGACCTAATAATAAAGGGCTAATTTACCTGAAACCTGAAGGATGAGTGGGGTAAGCCAGGCCAGAGCTGGAAGACTTTTTTTTATTTTTATTTTTTTCGGTACGCGGGCCTCTCACTGTTGTGGCCTCTCGCGTTGTGGAGCACAGGCTCCGGACGCACAGGCTCAGCGGCCATGGCTCACGGGCCCAGCCGCTCCGCGGCATGTGGGATCTTCCCGGACTGGGACACAAGTCCGTGTCCCCTGCATCGGCAGGCGGACTCTCAACCACTGCGCCACCAGGGAAGCCCTGGAAGATTATTTTAAGCAGAGGAAACACTGTGTGTGAAAGCTGTGAGGAGAGGGAAATCTAGATAAGTTTAAGGAACTTGAACAAGGTAAATGTGGTGGAAGCCTAGTGGATGGGTAGGGAGCAGAGCAAGATGAAATTGGAGGGCTAAATAAGGGTTTGATCATATTGAACTTCGTGAAATATCAAAAGTCACATTAAGTGGGGTTGAGTAGTTGGGTGTTTATGCTAAGGTCCCCCAATACAGTCTCACCATCTGTCATTTTTGTTTTGCTTGCTTGAGATTTTGAGCTCTGAGTATTGAAGGAGAAGAACAAAGTTGAAGGAGTGATACCACTGGACTTCAAGACTTCCTATAAAGTTACAGTAATCGAGACAGTGTGATATTGGTGAAAGAACAAACAAATAGATCAATGGAACAGAAAAGAGAGCCTAGACATAGACCCACATAAATGTAGTCAACTGACCTTTGACAAAGGAGCAAAGGCAATACAATGGAGCAAAGATTGTTTTTTCAGCAAATGGTGTTGGAACAGCCGGATATCCACAGGCAAAAAAAGTGAATCTCTACACAGACCTTTCACACTTCACAAAAATTAACACAAAGTGAATCATAAACCTAAATGTAAAACGCAAAACTGTAAAACTTCTAGAAGATAACGTAGGAGAAAACCTAGATGACCTTGGCATCGGTGATGACATTTTAGATATAACACCAAAAGCACGATCCATGAAAGAAATAATTGATAAGCTGGACTTCATTAAAATGAAAAGCTTCTGCTCTGCAAAAGACAATGTCAAAAGAATGAGAAAGCAGGGCACAGACTGGGAGAAAATATTTGCACAAGAAACGTCTGATAAAAGATTCAGAGCCAAATCTCATTGGCTTCATTAAAGTCACATATCCCCAGGGAGGGGACAGGAAGGATTCTCCCTTCAGCTTCCACCCCTGCTATCGAAAAGCTACTACACAGCCTCTGCTGCCCTGGCTTCCTTCCACCCCCACTGAATCCTGGGACCCCATGCGAACTGTGGCTCCCATCAGTAGCCCCAGCCTCCAGATAGCAGTGGCTACAGCGAAGACGCTGGTGTTCCCCTCATTGAGGTATTTCTCAAGACTTTGGCAAAGGGGATGTCCTCTGTGCTCTCCTGGGAGACATAGTTAGGGAGTGAAAGGATAAGTTACACATGATAAATTCACTCCAGCATTTCTATCTCTCAAAGTCTTTGGATTCTTTCCCTTACATGATATCAAGGAATTTATGACATCTCAACTCTGTTTAGTGTTGGCCACCATTGAGTCCAGATTTCTGTCAACCAACTGAACAAACAACGGTATCTACTCCCAGCTGTTCGAACTTGCTGCAAAATCTGGAGTCTCTGCTAAGTGTATCCACGTCAATGACTTCAATTTGGTCTAAAATTATGTTCTTCTGTCCTTAGTCAAGAGCCTACAGAATTCATTCCCACACATATTCCCCAGATCCTTGAAGGTGTAAATTAGCAAAGTTTGGCCAGTTACTTGTTATATGCCTTCTACTTGCAGGTTTGACTTTTTACTCCCCACCTTCTCTGTGGGTATTCAAGCTCTGATCCTCAGGACAAGGGAGGGTTGCTGTAAGGTGGTTCATAAAAATAGTCCTTCCATCAGTGTAACTCTTTGGGGTAAGGGAGTTCTAGTATCTTTGAGCAAAAATGAAAAAGAGTCAGCAGTCAAAGGAGAAGGGCTGCTTTGGCTAGCACGGGAGAGTCAGTGAGTTCTCTGAGTTGTTCATATACCCTTATTCCAAGTCTTATCCTATCCATGCCTTAACTGTCTCCTGAGAGGCAAGACGAGGCTGAGAACTTGATGATGTAATTCGACAAACCTCAGGTCCCATTTTGAATTTGTTTTCCAGTCTCTCAGCTATGTGGCTTTTAGAGGTTGGACATTCATTTATCAATAGCACTGCCATAGTAGGTTGCTGCGTGTTAATAAATGTTTTAAATGGAGACTTTGGGGTATTTAAACTTTTTCTCTTTTAATAAACTAACCACGGCCAGCAGAAGCAGCCACTCTATCCTGCAGTCCTTGAACTCCTCCTGTCTTGTATACTGTCCTGGGACAGTGGTCTCGAAACCTTGCTTCTCATGAGCCCTTTGTACAAATGACCACAGGTGATAATTAAGATGTTTTGCTGCCATGAATCATGGGCTTCCAGGTTCCTATCTCTGAATCCTAAAAAGATGATCACGGTCATCAACTCCCCACTGAGGCAATAAAATCAATCCCAGATTTCTACCTTAAAGCCCTTCTGATTTGAAGAACCTGCTGCTGTACACTCCTCGGTGTAAATCTCTGTACTGGGAAACTGCAAGAACAGAAACAGAGTCTGACTAACTTTCATAACAAAGTTCATTGGAAGGTATTGGGTAGCTCACGGGTTTGGAAAATTGTCAGCCCTGCCAAGCAAGGCTAGGCGGCAGGAAAAACTGGCCAGGATGTAGCTACAACCACAAACAGAGCCATCCTGCGGCTGGCCTCATCATCCCTTTGTCTTTGCTTCACTCATTCAAGAGTCAAACTTTGGGGTAGAAGCATTCAATTAGTGACCATAGGTCACGTGCCCTCACTCTAGCAGGGGAGGGGGTGGTAGAGAGAGGGAACGCTTCCCGTTGAGGAAGTGTTCACCAAAACCCAGATGGGGGTTTGGTTTTGAGAAGCCAAAAAATAAAAGACAAATGACCGGTATCGCGGGATGGTGTTTCCTTTCAAGGGTGTTATATAGCCCATAACGTTGGCAGAGGGGTACAAAGAGCCTGACCCTTGGTCGTTATTCACCTCCATCTGCTCAGTGAGATGTTGCCACTTCTATGTGGTCTTATGTCATGAGCCCACAGAGGTCACCACGGAATCCTCCTCCTTCCACTGGCAAGAGCTCTGGGCAGCATCTCTCTCTGTGCTTGGGAAACCTCCCTCCACCCCTTACCATGCTGTGCTATGGGGAAGTCTGTGGGACCATAGCAGAGCTATTTCTCTAGACAACCCACGTGGCTGTTTCTACTCTGGGGTATTTCCCCCTTTCACAGACTCTCCTCAGAGAAGGAGAGAGGGCTCTTGACTTCTGCAATCCTGTCTGGAATTTCTGCTTTCTCCTCTCACTCTGAGCTTGACCTAAGGTGGAGGGTGGGATGCAACACCCCCTCTGTCTAAGCTCTCTGTGTTTCTCCTGTGAATTTCTTACCTTCTCCAGTCTGGAGAATTTTGTTTCTGTTGTTGATGTTGTTTTGTTCTGAAGGTGGGATAGTCTGGCTTTACATCTAAATCCTTAAATCTTTTACTTATGCCCTGACTTTCCTTAGTTCTCGGCTTGGCCATCCCTCTTCCAAGGCAGAAAACACAGAACACACAAGCTGTTTGCCAAATCAAGGGAAGATTGATAAGATAACAGGAAATGCTGAGAAGCAAAAACAAACAAACAAAAAGTTAAAATACAATAAATAACTTAAAAGAATATAAACTATCCTGCAACCTTACTGGTTTTGCCTATCTGTATTTTTTATTTTTTCATTAATTAAATCAGAGTACACTGTAAATTAAAACCAGATTGGTTGCCTTATGAAATAGTGAGCTCTCCATCAATGGAGGTATTCAAACAGAGGTAGGATGACCATCTGGAATGTAGTAAAAGGAATGTAGTAAAAGGAATGTAGTAAAAGGAACTTCTCTATTAGTTTAGTGGGAGGTAGGATAAAATGATGTCTAAGGTCTTTTCTAAAGTTAGTATTTTATGCTTTAATTTATTTTTACATTTCTTATTTGTTCCACGGATTTTGGCATCTTTTTATTTTTAAAATCTTTATTGGAGTATAATCGCTTTACAACATTGTGTTAGTTTCTGCTGTATAACAAAGTGAATCAGCTATACGTACACATATATCCTCATATCCCCTCCCTCTTGCATCTCCTTCCCACCCTCCCTATCCCACCCCTCTAGGTGAACACAAGGCACCGAGCTGCTCTCCCTGTGCTATGCGGCTGCTTCCCACTAGCTATCTATTTTACATTTGCTAGTGTATATATGTCCATGCCATTCTCTCACTTCATCCCAGCTTACCCTTCCCCCTCCCCGTATCCTCAAGTCCATTCTCTACGTCTGTGTCTTTACTCCTGTCCTGCCCCTAGGTTCATCATTTTGGCATCTTAATGGGACTATTTTTTTTTAACATCTTTATTGGAGTATAATTGCTTTACAATGGTGTGTTAGTTTCTGCTTTATAACAAAGTGAATCAGTTATACATATACATATGTTCCCATATCTCTTCCCTCTTGCGTCTCTAATGGGATTATTTTGAGGTCCCTACTAATTATAAAAACTTAAAATGGCCTCCCTGGTTTCTAATAAATCAATCAACATTTTTAATAGAACTTGTTCTGAATGCCCAAGATTGGCTATTTCCAATTCTGTTGGTTCTGTTGGCTTTGGTACAGCTCTTTCTGTTACAATGGCTTTATTGTTCTTTTCAGTGTCTTCTGGCCTTTTCTCTGTAAATCTTCTATGAAGTGGGTGTCTGCTTATTTTTCCCGGGTAAAGAGGAAAAAGTATAGCTTGACCCAAGTTTGGGGAAAACATCTTTTAAAACACTGAAGAAGTTGGAGACTTGAGGTAAAGGACCATGTATTTCAGTCCTAGACACAGCTCTTTCTAGCTATGGGGACCTGAGAAATTATTCAACGTCTCTGAGCCTCAGTTTCTCATATACAAAGGGAAGCTAGTCTCTACTCTATCAGCTCAATCAAAATTAAGCAAAACTGACATGTCAAGGTGTGAGATGATCTAAAAGTCACACTATCATGGCTCTGTCTCCATTTCTCTGCTATTCCTCCACTTTGCCCTCTTCTCTGCGTCAGCTCCCCTTCCCTCCCCCGTTTCCCCTGGTTGCCTCTCCTGTGGTAGCAAGAATGACAGCCGTGTTTTCAGGCCTCTCCTTCATACACTGCATGCCCCAAAGGAGGAAGACTGGTCTCTTCCAGTTGTTGCTGTGGATGGAAAAGGAAACTTCCTTCCTGGATGTCCCAGCGGCTGTCTCCTCACGTCTCACCAGGCAAACTTGGTCCCATGCCCATCCTGAAGATCCTTGTGGATCAGAGTGAGGTGAGCCAAACTATTTAAGCCAATCAGAGACCCCTCTGAAAATGAGGTGGAAGTCATTCCCTCCAGAGAGGGGAGCTCAGCCCAGGAAGGAGCTGCTTTCTGCACCAAGATCTGGGTGCTATTTCCAGGAGAAGATGGAGAAACTGAGGCTGGGGAAGCATCTGCAAAAATGGCCCTATTCTTATACAACTCTCTAGGTTGATACAAAAGTCACATAACTGTGAAAATGGCAGTCCCTTGTACTTGTAGAAAGGCCAGACTCCAGCAAGCCAAGTGCCATCAGGGGACCGATTTGATTTCTGATCCTTACCTACCACTTTAGACAATTAATGCAACTTCTCTGAGACTCAGTTTCCCCATCTGTAGAATGGGGGTGCCACCTAATAATGGGACATGCTCACAAATATTCATTTATTATAAATTGTTTTTAATTGTGTCCATGCTGGAATTGAGTCAGCTCTTCTAAAACCAGTTTGGGCTGGTAAATGTGGCGATCCTGTTTGCAACCTTGAGAAAACCACCCTCGAACAGACCAATAAGTTTCAAGTAATTATGGCACTGAGATTTCAGAGGGAAGCAATGCTTTGTGAACCAATTTTTTAGTAACATGTAGAAAATCATATTCACGTGTGCATAAGTCATCATGCCCTGAACTATTAATCTCCATATCTCTGATGCAGAAAGATTAATCTTAGAAGGAGTAACTGGCAACCCATTGCTTCATACTGCAGAGAAAAATGAAAATGTCTTCTGCAAATGTGATTCGTATTACAATACTCATGCGCGTTCTGCGCTATCTGACCTTGTTCAAATGAAAGGAACTTGGTCAACTATTCTGTTGGAAGATATACATATTTTTTTCCTTTTGTATCATTCTCAGAATTGTTAGAAGCTAAAAAAAAGGACTGCTTCTTGCTCACGCACTCTTATCTATGAGCCAGGCATTCCTAGGGAGGCAGTATGGCTCGGTGGGATTTTGTCAGATTGTCCTGTTACAAAATTCTGACTCAACTATTTTCTTAACCTCTTGCAAGCCTTCAGCGTTCTCATTAGGGAAGTTGGGGTGATAACAGCACCCACCTCATTGTTAAGAAATAAGTGAGATAATGCATGTTAAATGCATGAAAAAAGAGCCTAACATTTAATACATATTAGCCATCACTGTTGGGGGATTTCTGAGAAAGAGGAAATGTACTTATATTGGAAAGAGTACGGTAGGTTGATGCTTATACTGACTTTGATCCTTGTTCCGACTTTGATCCTTGTTCCATCATGGCTGGTAGGTTCCAACATATGAGGGTCCAGGAATAAGAGAAAGGGCCCCTGAATCAAGGCTAACGCTTTTCTTTTCTTACCTCCACTTCAGCACTGTGCTGTGAGGAGTCTTGTGCATGTGCCTGGAAAGCACAACCTGAATGTCGAAGCTCTGTCTACATGCCCACCCAAACAGTAGCCCCTAGTTTACCCTCTCAAAATTAGGAGTATGTATACCTGTGACAAAGCCTGCCATCACCATTGGGAGATGGACAGGTGAAGAGCCTCTACAAGCCATGAAAGCAGATTGGACCATTTGGGCAGGAATTCCAGGGCGCTTAGTACCAGTAGCATAGCCTATAAGGGGCAGGGAGGAATCTTGGTGGGTGTGTTCTCTTAGCCCCATGGACATTCCGTCTGTGGGGAGGGCACAGCTATAGGAGAGCCAGAGACAGGGATCTCTAAAGTGTAGGGCCCAGGAGAAGAACCTGGGTCTGGGAATGGTACTGGTTTCATCTTTTGGAAATTTATTTTTTTAGAAACGAGTGCCTAGGGCTATATGCTTTTTATTGCTTTTTCTGTTTTGATAACAGCTTTACTGAGATGTGTTACACACCATGCAATTCACCCATTTAAAGTATACAATTCAATTGTTTCAAGTATATACGCAGAGTTAGGCAGCCACCACCCCACTCACGTGACTTCCGCTTCAGTAGTCAAGGGGGAATCTACTCTCATTCCACTCAACATGTCTGGCCAGGGGGAGCATAAGAAGGGGACACTGGAATTGGCTTTTTCTCAGGGGATCTGTCTTCCCCATGGCCTCTCATAAAATGTGTTGCTGCACTGAGTTTGATTCAAATATTTAAAGATATGAATTTCTGGTACCACATGGCCTCAAAGTGCAACCCAATATCTTCATGAGGGTTCAGTTATGAAATGGTGATTTTTCCCCCCCAAATGGAATAAAAAACTGACCACTATGGACTTACTAAGAGAAGGTACGTCAACCTTCAAAATAGTATTTTCCTAAGGGATTTTCAAAGGAAATTTTGAGGACATGAAATTTCCACCTTATACACATATCAGGATTTAATTCTCAAGAAAGATGCAACTTTGCTCTAGACGGGAGCACAAAAGCAGCATTTTGTTGGTCCGGGGCCATTAGATGACCCAGGGTCTTGCAAGCCCTGCCTGGCTGTGACTCAATGTCAGACCTATCGATGTGGCCACCTGCAGCGCTGGTCTCCTAAATTCCATTCACAGTGCATCTTCGTTAAAAAACAAGGGTCTTCCCTGGCAGTCTGGTGGTTAACACTCCACGCTTCCACTGCAGGGCGCGTGGGTTTGATACCTGGTTGAGGAACTAAGATCCCACATGCCATGTGGCACGGCCAAAAAATAAAATATAATAAAAAAATAAATAAAAACCCAAAACACCCCTGGCACCTCCATGATTCAGTATCCTCCAAGGAGAGTGAACCATCCTTCAACTATCCAAATATATCAGTTCTTAAGTTGGAATACAGTATTTGAATAGTGAGGAATACCAGTTTATCCAAATCAATTTGGCCACCAAGTTTCCAACAGCACGTAGTAAGAGTTTGGAAAACAAAAAATTTATCCTAAAATTCATCTGAATTGATTTGGCTCTAGCATTCTGATAGCAAGAGTTTGGGTAGTAGAGATAGCTATATGTTTATTTAAGATTATTATTATTATTATTTGTGTAGTTCTGTACTAATACATGGATATTATAAAAATCACACAAAAATAGTCACTTTTAATAGATGAAACGAAAATAAACGCAAATAGCAGTTCCAATCATCGTGCTAGTTTCCTGGGGTGTGTGTCCCGCTTTGGAGATCATTCCAACCGGTCAAGAATCAGCAGTGTCCTTGGGTCACCGTGCAGAGTGGCCATAAAACAGCGTGATCTATTTCACTGGTTTTCAAAATAAGTCTCTGCTCTTTTATATATTCACAGCTATTAGCCTGCCTCATGCTTGGGGTGACTGCCTTTTCTTCATGTAGCCTCGTTTTATCACTTTATAAGTTTTGATGGTATTAGCAAATTTGTAATAGCTTCTCCCTCTTCTGTTTCACAGTAGGTCAAACATTAGCGTTAAATGGGCAGTTTCTGATTTCTGCTTAAGATAGAATCCTAATTGTGTTTGAAACTACCTTCTCTCTGGGTGGTTTCTCAATAATAATTGCCAAAATGCTGAAAAGTTTCTGTCCTTCAAGAAGGAACAAGCTACATCTGGCTTCCTCTTGCCTCATACTGAATTCCAGAGAAGTGTCTGGCCTTTGCTGACCCCAAGAAAAGCAAGTAGGGGCTTCACCCATGAATGACGGCTGCCAATGTATTTGAGACTTTCAATTCAGTTTAATCAATATTTCTGAAACCTTGCTATGTACAAGGTTCAGTAGTCTGTTTGAATCTGATGTTCCAGTTTATGTTACTATTGGGTTAGAGAAAGGCATTATTTATGTGAAAAATGGCTGATATATAAGAACCAGGCCTTCAGATAGCATGCAGATTTTTTGTTTCGTCTTCATATCCAGTCGCCAGCAAAAGGAAAATTAGCTTGTCTATTATAGTGGTCTTTAAATGTATTTGGGAAGAACAAGGACTTTTCTCTAAGATTGTATTTGGAACCATCGTGTGTGAAAGAGAGGAGAATATTCTGGTTAATTTAGAGGCAGGAGCCCCAGGTCCCACCTACGTGGCCTTCTCTTCCCCCCAGGTCCTGATTCTCTTCTTTGTAGAAAACAGGAAAAGAGCTGGGGCGGGGGAGAGATTGAAACACATGGACTAAAATCTCTGCTCTGTAAAAAAACAATATGAATGTGTGACTTTGAGATGGGTACTAACCACTCTTTGCCTCTGTTGGCTTGTTTTAAAGATAGAACCAATAATATTTACTTACCGGAATGATTATGAGCCTCAGATGAAAAGCTTGGCTTCTTGCTCTACTTCAGTCACTCTGTTCCAAGCAGGCCCAAGTTTCCTGAACAAGAATAAGGGCAGCCATTACAATTGCTCTCAACCCAAGCCAAGGTACACAGGTGAGAAGGAAATTCTGCCTGAGGCTCCTTCTAGGCATCAACACCGATGGGTAAAAAAGAAAAGACGGAAAACTTGGTTATGCCGCCGTAAGATTTATGATCCATACTGACTCCTTCTGTCAGGGAGAGAAACCACAGGTCTGCGGTACCCCAGATGTTCTCCATAAGGTCTTCCTGACGAGTCCACTTTCTCCTAAATGTATTCATAACTTACTTTGTTTCTTTTTTTTTGGCTGTGCTGTGCGGCTTGCAGGACCTTAGTTCCCCAACCAGGGATCAAACCCTGGCCCCAGGAGGGGAAGCGAGGGCTCCTAACCACTGGACCGCCAGAGAATTCCCTACTTTGATTCTAATAACTCAGTTTTATGTCTTTCCCTCCTCCTGTAACGGAGCCCTTTTCCCGATTCTCCTTCTCATCAGGACTGCCGCACTCCATAAAAATGATTGTGAATATGCGTTACAATGATCACAAACTGTTCACATGTGCGTTACTATTCCTGTGTCTTTTATACAAGTTTCCAGTAATTGTACGTATCATGCTTTCTGACGTTCATGAATCATTGTCTTAGATCAGCTTTGCTTTTCCTTTGTCTTCTTTCAAATATAACTGACCTCTACCTCATCCATTCCCCTGTAGCCCTGGAAACCTGAATCTAAGACACGCCTATATGACTGGTGGCTCTGGAAGGGAGAACTTGGCTTTCATTGCTCTGTCCTTTACTTCCCCACCGGCTAGTTTTGTTTTCCCGGAGTAAAGGCAACATTCCACACCAGATATGCTGCTGCCTGGGATTCATTTCACTAACAGGCCATCCGCCACTTGGAATTGTCCATGATGGGTGGCACAGAGATGCCACAGCCCTTCCCAATCATGAGGGCGGTGGGCATTCCAGGCCTGGATTCATTTCATGGCCTCTCTCTCCTCTCCATTCCCACGGGTGGGTTTCAGAATCTGCATTGTTTTGAGAAGGAGAAAATGGTGAAGGTCCTGAGTGGAATTGTTTTGAGGGACAGCCACGGGGAGGTAGAACCTGTGAACAAGGAATGTAGGCAGCCGGTGGCCAGAGCTGTGGGTCTCTCTTCAACCTGAGGAACCTCGGTGGGAGGTCCCACACAGGTGGGGGGGATGCAGCTCATTGTTCAGACCTGACACTTCCACCCCTACAGCATCAGAGGCGTTTGCCAACAGACCCGCCCCTCTCTGGAAAGGATAAGCTATCGACTGTGAAGGAAACGCAAATAATGGAGGTTATTTCCGTGCAGAGACACCATGAGCCAGGGCTCTCATTTAGGTAGTAAGTCTCAACAGCAAAGGCTTCCCAGAGTGCCTACAAAGTGTCTATCCATTAGGGCCAAAGGAGGTGCTTTGATTCTCCCTCGGAGGGGAGAGCAGTTTAATAAATCACCAAGTGGATGCAGCATCTAAATTCAATAATTGTGAAGTGCAGATAAATCACTGCTGTCAGTGCCGACTTCGGCATTATTCGTTCAAAACAGTTAAATTCAAACAGCAATACTTCTATCCAGCATCCAGACACACACGGCTCACAGCCCCCGGCCACTGGGCTAGAATGTCTTCCCAGAGCTGGGCCTCATTCCTGGTTGTCTGTTGGGAAGTGGGGAAGGAGGAAGCAGGTTGAATTACAGCCACAGAGATGACCCATTCGAGTGACAGAGAGATTGCGGAAGCTCAAAGTGAATAATTCATTGTCCTGTCGGCTGTGTGTTAGGTTTCATCCCTGAGCTGCTGATGGAAAGGAGATCAGGCTCTGGCATCTCATTCCAGCTGCACCACTGGGCCTTCCAACACATTATCTGTGGTTGATTTGCTTACCAGCAAGGTGAGGGCATGACACAAAGGTACATGATAGTAGCTGGAAGTTTCATAGATTCAAGTTGAGCCAAGACTAAGAGGATAATTCTGTCTCCTCCCCCAGATTCTTCCCCATAAAATACGGGGCTTTTTTAGCCCCTCCAATCAACCCGAGGTACATTTCATGTAAGATGCAAGAAAGTGTAACCCTTATATTTATAAACATGCCAACCTGCAGATGGTTGGATAGGTATTTGAATTATTGATTGTTAAGTATTTAAGCTGAATTCCTCATCCATCAGTTCTCGTGAGAAGCCAGGGGACAGATTTACGATGCTGGACTTTTTCTGGTTAGTTGGCAGTTGGCATCTCCATTAATTATGGCCTACACGGTAGGGTCTGTAGTGCTCATCACAGTGCTCAAAATCAGGGTCTCTATGCAGCAAGGGCTGTTGACATGGAAAGGAAAAGGAACATGCACTCCTGAAATGGTTGCTGCCACTTTCTGAGGTTTTGGTGAGTCTGATTGCATCTCTGACTATAGCATAGTTGAAAGAGCAACTTTTTAGAGGCAGACTCACCTGGATTTCAGTTCTAGGTCTCTTGCTTTCCAATTCTGTGAACGTGAACAATTTACTTTATTCCTCTGAATCTCAATTTCTTTGTTTAAATAAAAGAGAATGGGGGAGGGATAAATTAGGAGTTTGGGATTATCATATACACACTACTATATATAAAATAGATAACCAACTGTGTAACACAGGGAACTCTACTCAGTAGTTTGTATTAACTTATAAGGGAAAAGAATCTGAAAAAGAATATATACATATATATGTATATCACTTTGCTGTACACCCGAAACTAACACAACATTGTAAATCAATTATACTTCAATAAACTTTTTAATAAAATAAATAAAAGGGAACAATCATAACTAACTGTATATAAATATATTCATGTATATACATATATATGTATAGAAAGATAGGTGGTTAGATAAAGTGTAGTATAATGCCTAACAAATAATATTAAATAGCCACAATTCTTAAGCAATAAACTTCATGAGGGGAGAGGTTTTAGTCCAGTTTATTCACTGTTAATCCCCATTGCCTAGAACAGTGCCTGTTACAGAGAAGAAATTCAATAAATATTTGTTGAATGAATAAATGAGCACATTCCATGTTCCAGACACTGGCATAGGTGTCCATTTAATCTTATGAGAACCCTAGAAGGCAGATATTATCATTTTTTGAGATAAAGTCTCTGAGACTCTGAGAGGTTAAGTAATTTTCCCAATGTCACCCAGCTAGTAGATGCTCAGTTAATGTCAGTTTCTAGCCCCTCTTCTCCTGCTCTCACTAAAAGTTGCAGTGGGTCCTGAGATCTGGCTCTTCTAGGGTTTATGGGCTCTGTGGCCATGGGATCACATGTGGGAAGGAAAGCTCTGTCTCCCTATAGCAGGGAGAAGTCAGAGGCTCCTTTTCCCTTTGAGTTTCACAGATGAAGGCTCAAAACTGAGCAGGCGCCCCCAAACCAGCAGAGCCTGCAGGAGAGAAGATGGGTGCCAACTTGGGACGCTCATGGGAGCTCTGAGGATGGGACAAAGGTGAGAGCACAGAAGGAAAGCCCTTCTTCCTTCTCTGGGCTAAGTCTGTGGCTCAAACACCAACAACATCCTCTCTTTCCTGAAGAAACACGCTCGACTGGCAGGGAGAGATGAGGAGATACTTTTGGACAATCCTGTTTGCCAACTGGATCCATGAGAAGGATTCGGGGAGGGGCTACTGTTTTTTCTGATAGATGTTGGGATGGGTGTGTGTGTGTGCGTGTGTGTGTGTGTGGTGTTTAGTGTCGAAACCATGAAGGCAAGGACTGCACTTTATCGTCATTGTACCCCAGCTCTGGGCACAATGTCCAGCACATAACAGGCACTCAACAACTCTTCATTGAGTAGATGGATCCTGGTCCTGCCTGCAAGCAGTATAGTTACTATGAATTAAGTGCTCTCCATGAGCTACGCATTGTGCTCCTTTTCGCCTGAGATATTACCAGGCTCATTTTATAAATGAGGAAACTGAGGCTCCGGAAGTTTAAGTAGCACTCCAATGGTCATGTGGCTAGTGAGGAGTACGGGCCAGGGCTTAAACCTTGACTCTCAGACTCCAGCTTGTACCCTTGGTAACAACTATGCCGCTTCCAACACGGTGTCAGCTACTCCTGATCCAGGATTTCTCGACCTCAGCACCACTGACATTTGGGGCCAGATAATTCCTTATTGTGGAAAACTGTCCTGTGCGTTGTAGGGGTTTAGTAGCATCCCTGTCCTTTATCCACTGGAGCCACTGGACCCTCCCCACAATAAAAATGTCTCCAGACGTTGTCGCATCTCCCAGGGGGTGGGGGGCAATGTCTCCCCCAGTTGAGAACCACTGTAACCCCTCTGATTCTTCCCTGCCCCTCCATGACAAAGTGTGGAGAAGCCAATCCCTTGGGACTTTGAGCCTATCCAGTTGCCTCCTGGACATTTCCATTTGAATGTCCCTCTGACCCTCAGTCCTAAAACATAGCTCATCACCCATTCCTCGCTCACATGCTTGTCCTTCTGTGTTCCCTGCCTCTGTTAATGTCAGCACCATGTATCAGTTGCCCAAGATGGAAATCTGAGTGTCATTCTTATTCGTTCACTCCTTCACCATCAACAACCAATCAGCCCCAAGTCTTGTCTGTTTTATCTGTCTTGTAGCTCTTGAATCTGTCTATTTCTCTATGAATCCACTGCCACCCACCATCATTTCTCACCAGCCTCCTAATGGGTCTCCCTGAGCCCCTATTTTGCAGACTTTCCTGTATCTAAACATATTCTCCATAGCACAGATCTAATCATTCCCGTCTGCAGCTAACACCCTTCAGTGACACTCAGTCTCCTCAGGATGAGTCTAAGTTTCCTAGCAAGGTTGGTAAGGTACTTGATGAGCTCCCCACTCGAAGCCTGTCCCTTCCCCTTTGTCCTTTGTGCTCCATGCTCTGGCCATGTGGAGCTCTTCCAATATGCCAGGCTTCCTATAGTCTCAGGGAGCAGGGTATGCGACAGGGTGTTCCATTTTCTTTTCCACCGCTGCCTCCTTTCTTGGGGGCTGCCACATGCTCACCCCTTTCTCCATGACTGGCTTTTATCTAAGTTAAGATGAGAGAGGGTAGTAATTCAAGTAAAGATTCAGAAAGGACAGTCTCTCTTAGCATCATAGAGCACAGGAGATATGCTAAGAGGGCTCAGTTGGACAGTCAGGCAGGATAGGAGGTTCAGGAGAGCTAAGGGGAGGGGTCCCAGGTTGCTATAAGAAATAAGGTGGTCTGAGTAGGTTCAGAGTAGGTCTCACTGGGAAAAAGTAATCTGAGCAGAGATACAGAAGTTGAGGGAGTGAGCCCAGCACATACGTGGGGAAAGCCTTCCAGACAGAGAGAAGAACTCAAGCAAAGGCCTTACTGTGTACTTGTGCCCGTGCTGTCTGAGGTACAGCGGAGGTTAATGGTGTGAGCAAGGGGAGACTAGTGGAGAGGCGAGGGTAGGTGGTATTATGTCCCCTGTGCCCAGCACAGAACTGTTATCCAATAAATATCCAAGTGAACTTACCCGACTGCCCATGACAGATTTAGACATACATCTTCTAGCAAACTTTTTCTCCCAAAGAAGGAACAGAAGTAGGTCAATGGTGACTGGGAGAGCACCTTCTCTCTAATCTTCTATTTCTCATCTATGAAATAAGGAGGTTGGGCTATCCTGCTCAAAAATGCCATCACAACAGGAAAGGGGATAATCATTTCCATCATGCCTACGTCACAGGATCATTGAGATGTTCCTTGAGAGGGGGAGGGGACCCATTAGTACACTTGGGTCTCTCTACCAATGAACTTATCCTTTCCGAGCCTCAACTTCTCCATCTGTAGAATGGGAGTCACAACTCCCCTCCCACTCCCCTTCCGAGTCCGTGTGAGGCTCTGATAATGCGTATGTCGTACTTTGAAGGTCTATAAGTCATGAAACATTGTGTAAGGTTATTATTATCTTTCTGGTCTGCTTATGCTCTTTCCGGTCTTTGTGGCTTCGCTTCATATGCCAAAGGGGGATGAGCATTTTGTCAAGCAATAAAAGACCTGTTGATTGTGGATTATGCTGCCTGAAGACCAAGATGAAATCCAGTTGTGAGTCTTCCACACTGGAAGCGTGGAAGTGTAGGGAGTGTTGCCTAGCAAGAAAGAGTGAGGGCTTTTAGTGTCAGGGATAGCTGGGAGACCTTGGGCAAGTCACTTCTCTGTGTTGCTTGATGACATCCTTTCTCGGAGAACTGCCCTCCTTCCCATCACATAGAAGGAGTCACATTTCTATCATGTGACTGAGCCTCCTCAGCCATCGTTGACTGGACCAGAGCTGGTGATTGACTCTAGCTGGGCCTGTAAGATTCTCTCTCTACAGAAAATATGCCTGGAAGTCAGAACCTGGAATTGGACTAAGAACAGTCATTGGAAGAACTCTAGAACAGAAGGCTTTCAAGTCCTGCTGTTACAATCCTGGAGTTGCCATGGTTCTCCCACAGCCTAAGACCTAGTTGTTCAACTTTGCTTTGAATTCCAAGAGATCCCAATAAATCCTTCCAAAAATGCCTTTTTTATTTGAAGTCAGTTTCAAGTGAGCTCAGTTTCTTGCAGTCTAATGAGTTTCAGCTAGCTCTTAGACAGCCCTGTTCATCCTCCTAGGGATATCTCGTGACTATCTTCGGAACTACAGTGTAAAGAAAGTCCCTGATTTCTTGAAACCTGCTTTGAAATACAGGACAATATTCTCCAGTGTTTTCCAGTGTGTTCCATAATATACACATTTCCAATGTGTTCCATGAAGTGAATAGTATTACATAGATAATGGGTTCCAAGTAAAAATCCGTTTAAGAACAATCAGTTAAACAAATTATAATAGGCACTATTTATTGAGGGCTTGCTATGTGCTAGACACTGTTCTAGGTGCTTTACATATATTAACTTGTTTAATTCTCACAACAACCCTTCGACGTATGTACCATTTATTTGGCCCATTTTATAAATGAGGAAACTAAGGCACTAAAAGTTTAAGGAACTCGTGTAAGTTCACACAGCTGGTAAAGGGTGGATCTGGGTTTTGAAGTCCTGTGTATGGGTCTAACAGAACTTTCTACAGCGAAGGAAATATGCTATGTCTGCGTTGTTTATATGGTAGACCCCAGCCACACGTGGCCATCGAATACTTGAATTGTAGCTGTTGGGACTGAGGAACTGAATTTTAAATTTTATGTAAAATTAATTAATTTAAATTTAAATACCCGCATGTGCTAGTGGCAACTGTATTGGACTGTGCAGGTTTAGACTACACAATCATAGTTGAACAGGCTTCTTTCCTGCAGTACTTCTCAGAGCCTTTAAGCATTAATGAGTACTGTGAAGCTTAAAGAGGAAATAGAACACACCCAAGGGGATATAATCACAGAAAAGATTTTACCACAGGGTGTCTTAAGAGTCAAGAGTTCTACAGAATACAGTGAATAACCAAGGAGATGTACTAGTCAGTGACCCCCCTGGAGTTGACAAATGACTCTGCACCCTCAGGGAGATGTTTGGGGGACTGACCACCCTGTAGCCAGAGCAGATGCCTGCCCATGCAATGTGACAGAGGCTGCTGGGTCTCCAGATGCTTTCCTGAGACTTCTACCGTGGGAATCACCCCTCTGGCACAGACACAAAAACATTTGCTCCCAAGAGCACAAAGGTGGTAATAGATCAACCTCATCCCAAACACGTCCTTACTTTACACAGAACGGATGAGTTAACTTAAATTACACAGAATGGATACATTTATTTAAACTAATAAATATATACTTTACAAATTACATAGCACTTTTAACTTATATCCATTGCTACTCAAAGTGTGGTCCCCACTACACTTTGCAACAGCAGCCTTACCTGGAAACTAGTCAGAAGCCTGAATTCATAAGCCCACTCCAGACCTACTGAGTCAAACCCTGGGGGTGGGAGCCAGCACTCTGTGTTTTAACAAGTCCTCCAGGTGACTCCCATGCACATTCAGGTTGGAAATCATTTACATGCATTTGTCTAATTTCATCTTTAGAACTGAAGAAAGAGAGGTCCAGGGAATTTAAATAACACGCTCAAAGTTACACAGCTGGAAAACTACCGAGCTGGAAAGAGAACCCAGCTCTCAACCAGCAGATTGGAATCAGCCCAGTGGTTTTCCAGATATCCTGGGCGGAGTCCCAGCTGCTGTAACCCCCTTCTCTGCGCTTGCCCGGGATTCAGAGGGCGTGGTGGCCATGGAGAAGCAGGGCCAGCGGTGTGCTCCCCTGCACTCTCTACTCTCCTATCTCCACCTCCCTGCCTTACCTCCTGACCCTATCTGGTTTACAAGTACACAGTCAGCGGCATTTTCCATCTTCCCTTCCTTCCCCTCATCCCTCATCCTCCCTCACTGAGGCTTTTGTACATGCCCAGTCTCTCATGTGGGAAAGTAGAAATTTAATAGGTCTAATGGGGGGTAAATGGGTTTTCGTGGTTAGGAAAGGCTGGATTAAACAAAGTAGCTTTCTTTATCACAGGTCTTCTCAGAGCCTTTACTGCGTAGTATGTGAAGCTCCAAAACGAGGATATAGCAGGTGGCATTCACCAGCTCAGACGATCACAGAACCTTTTTATTCAGAAAGGAACATTTCAGGAAACTAGTGTTCTGCAGGGGATGGGTCCTTTCCCCATGGCAAGCAGAGCATGAGCCCTAAGTGCATAGGACATGAGTCAGTTAGATTTGGAGGGTCGTGGTAAAGGATGGAGAAAGTTCCAGAATACAGAATTTCCATTCCATCAGTTTTTGCCATCTCCATTGCATCCTCAAATGTAGCCCTATCAGACATCTTTCTAAGGTGCCAAGTTTATTGAGTGGACATGAGTAATGTTAGGGAAATATCAGTACTTGGGGTTGAGGTCCAGCAGTGGGCGCCCCACAGCATTGCTCGGGCTGGGTACTGGAGGCCGCACGGGGCCACATGTGCACCCTTTATTTGCTGGATCTTGGGGAGGTGGGGTGGGGGAGGTCTCAGTTGAGGGTACAGGATAGCTGAGTCAGGGAGGGGTGGGTAGGTATTCTGAAGGCTCAGGGTAAGCGTGTTCTGCCAACTATGGAATTATTCCAGTGTTTGACAATCAATACAGCTCTTTTAGTTCATGCCAGCTAAGACTTACCCCTGAATTCAGAAGCAGGCTTCAGGAAGTCTGTATCCCTTCAGGGCTGTATTATCCAAATAAAACAGCATGTATAACATTTGGGGACATGATAAAATACAAAGCATAGGTCTCCACAAAAACAATGAAACTAATCAACTACACACAGTATTAAACACAAGTTATGGTGTTACTGTTACGTAACAATGTATATCCCAAATTTTGGATGAAGATCAATTCTGTTTCATTTTAGGTATCTGTTGATTCTTCCTGGTGGACTCAAAAAGCACATGTTTCTATAGGAGTGGTCACACAGCCCAGGCAGATACCCCTGGCTTGGTTGGTTGCCCATAATAGGACAAAGAATATATAAATTAAACCATGAAACCCTTGGTGCTGGTTCTGGTTCTGCCACTAGCTCTATGGCCTTGGGAAAGTTATATACCTTCTTTGAGCCTTTGGAACATGGGGGTAATCCTAAAATTATATGCATGGAGCAGCTGATAGAACAAATGCATGGTACATAACGTGATTTCAGTAAAAGTTACAAGACCTGAAATATTGGTACTAAACCTGGAAAACTAAAAAAAGTCATCTAACAAGTTAACTAACTAAAAAACCACATGCACACATACATACCAGCTCATTTAGGATCACATGCCCCATTTGAGGAGTGAACTGCTGGTTTGGATTTGAATGTGGCAAAAGGAGCCTGAGACTAACTGCCTCTACACTTCTGCCCCCTCGCCTTCAGTGAAGGAAAAGCCGATGTACGGGAAGGGAGGTGCCAATCTGAATGACAAAACCTGAGCTGGAAGAAAGCTCACGTAATCCCCATGGGCAAGGGCTGACGGACACATAGTATATTAGAAGTATGTATCAGTTAGCATTTGCTAAGTAACCAACCACCCCAAAACTTAGTGGCAATGACCACATATTTAGCTCATTGTTCTGTGGATCAGAATTGGGGGCTGGGCTCCTGTGGTCTTGACTGGGCTCACTCATGCATGCACAGTTGGATGCAAAGTCGGCTAGGAACTAGCGGGCCTATATGGGCTTTAGTTGAGATGGCTCATCCCTGCTCCACATGGAGGGTCACCCTCCAGCAGACTAGTCCAAGCCTATTCACATGGCAGCTGAGCAGGATTCTATGAGAGAGTAGGAGTCCTCAAGACCTGTTAGGTTCAGAACTGGTGAGACATCATCACTTCCACTGCATCTTATTCGTCAAAGCAAGTGACAAAGTCAGCACAGATTCAAGGGGTGGAAAAACAGTCCCCATCTCTTGAAGGGAGGAACCTGATAGAACTTTTGATCAAAGTCTCCATCCATCCTAGTCAACAGGTGTCATGCAACCCAGTAGACCCATCTGGGCACTCTCTGCCTGGAATTTGAACATTAAGTGAAAGGAACCAGTTGGGATCTTGGGATTAGCAGATGCAAGCTACTATATACAGGATGCATAAACAACAAGGTCCTACTGTAGACACAGGGAACTATAGTCAATATCTTGTCATAAACAAGGACCTACTGTATAGCACAGGGAACTCTGCTCAGTATTATGTAACAACCTAAATGGGAGAAGAATTTGAAAAAGAATAGATACATGTATATGTATAACTGAATCACTTTGCTGTATACCTGAAACTATCACAACATTGTTAATCAACTATACTCCAATATAGAATGGTTTAAAAAATATCCTGTGTTAAACCATAATGGAAAAGAATGTGAAAAAGAATATATATGTATAACTGAGTCACTTTGCTGTACAGCAGAAATTAACACAACATTGTAAATCAACTATACCTCGATGAAATTAAAAAAAAAAAAGATCCAGTAAAATTATTCAAAAAAGAAAGAAAGAAAGAATGGAACAAGGAAAGTGACGTTGTGACTACAGAAAGACTCTCCATTTGTTCCTTCTACCTTGCTTGCCCAGTGCAGTCTACCCACTTCCTTTCTCAAGCCTGGCTGTTAGTTTTACTTCAATTCTGTACATTACCACCTGTAGGGGATGCTTTGGTGCACTGCCCAGATCTCCTCCCAGGACTGGAAGTGTGGCTTGCTGACGGCCACGGATAAGTCGCATCCCAAGAATTGCCCTCTGCTCTTTCACCTCGTCCAAGGTTATGCTCCCTCCCTGGCAGGGTCTCCCTTGTGACAATTCTGAAAGGCCATCCCTGTGGGATCACAGTTAACTTCTCCCTCTGCCCAAACCTTCCTTCCTCACTCCCTCATGGGTTTTGTTACTGAGAACACTGTAGAGAAATCTCCAAGAGACTGTTTGCTGGAGGCTCAATGTAAGATATCCCGTATCCCTTCAATACATTCCATTTTGGCCTAGGCGAGTCAGTCAGATTCTGTTACTTACAATCCAAAACTGTTACAAGATATTTCAGTCCAGGATTCTTTTCACTACACTATTTTCTAATTCTTGTTTACTATTGAGTGCCTACTATCCAATCTCTCAAAATAACCCTGCCATGTGAGTACCAGTATCCCCAGTTAACAACGGAGATAACTTTAACTCAAGGGCCCTATGTTGGGGGTCCCCAACCCCCAGGCTGCAGACCGCCACTGGTCCGCAGTGCGTTAGGAACCTGGCCGCACCTCAGCAGGAGGTGAGTGGGGACCAGCGAGCAAAGCTTCATCTGCCCCTCCCTATCGCTCACGTTACCGCCTGAAGCATTCCCCACCCACCCCACTGCTGTCCGTGGACACATTGTCTTCCACGAAACTGGTCCCTGGGGGCAAAAATGTTGCGGACCGCTGCTCTACATGAATCACCCAAGGTGAAGAGCTGATAAAGCAGAGTAGGTAAGAAACTTGACTTTGGAGCCAGGCTGCCTGGGTATGATTTCCACCGCCACCACTGACTACTGATGTCACCTTGGGCAAGTTCCTTGATCTCTTTATGCCTCATTTTCCCCCTCTGTAAAATGAGGGTGATAATTGTACCTGTCTCATCGGGTTGCTGTGAGGATTACTTGAGTTAATACACGTTAAATGTTTAGAACAGTGCCTAACAAACGGTAAAGCCTTGCATAAGTGTTCGCTATTATTATTGCTATTGTCGATGTTAGTATTATCAGTAGCAATGGTGTTAATACTGATCTTTCCGATTCCAAGACCTGTAGGTGTTGTGTCTACTATCTCTCCCACGTGAGAATCCTCTTTTTGCCACTTCCCCAGTCCAGCTTGCTCCCAGAATGCCGGAACTCGAGCAGAGAGCCTTGCATCTCTAATGAAAGGGAACAGCCACGCCAGCTCCACTGACAGGGCTCCTCTTTGCTGGCCTTCACATTTTTCTTTGTTGCAGGTTTGATATACTGCCTCCTCCCTGCTCACTGGCTTTGCTGTAAGTAATTGTCTTCTTGGAGCAACCTGAGAGGTGCTCCTGTTTGGGGAGTCCTGGCCTGACAGGGATGTAATTTGTTAAAGAATATTTATATACAGTAGACTCCCAGAGTAAATGGGCAGTGCGCTACCCAAGGAGCTGGTTTAATTATTAGGATCATTCTCCAGTCTTAATTCTTAATCTGAGGCCTGCCTCTGTTATCTGCACATCTTGTGATGGGATACAAAATAAATATCAGAATCAATAAATTACAAGTTTTCAAGGATGGAGGCCAAACAACAGTAACCTGGTTACTGGGTACCAAAGCCAGCTTCTCCTTAGAAACATTAATCCTGAAATAAGAAGTCTGAGCAGTGGGACATATTCTTGTTATAGGGTACACGCTGTTCTGAAATGAAAAGAACATAGGTTGGCCTTAAAATCTGGGACCTTGTAATTATAAGGGGTGACTTGGTTCTTAATGAAAACAGGAGCATTCCCAGGCTTCACCAACTTCTGTTTGGAAATCACAGTGCCAGGCTGAATGTGAAAAACAAAGATTGACTGAGCGTCCCTAAGGGTGCCGAAGGTACAAAGGAAAGGGGGTCCTTGCTGTTCTCCCAGGAAGAGAGGTGGGGAGCGAAACAAGAAAAGCATCTTTCCAGGAGGGTCAGAGAGCTGTGGAAGGAACATAAGGAAGGGTGTCTAAAGCCAGCCTGGGGGCAAGGGAGGGCTTCCCTGAGCTGAAGACTCTTAAGATGAGGTTGAGGAGAGCAGGGGCAGAAGGAGCAGAGCAATTTAGACAGAGGAGGATGCTCTCTCAATGGCACCAATGCATGAACAGCTTTGGGAGCTGTGGGAATCTCTTAAATTCATTTCCCCCCTACCTCCTCCCCCGCCCTTCCTGCAGTGAGCAAGTTCAGACTCTCCACGTCTTACCTTGATTACTGCAGCCGCCTTCTTACTGGTTCTGCTGTCTCCACAGCCTGCATCCTCCCAAATCCACCCTCTTCTGAGTAATCTCATTCTCACCCCGTTTCCCAAAACCCTTTAAAGAGACCTCCCCAACAGGATGAAACCTACTCTGTGTGAACTAATCCTGCTTCCCCCAAGGAGCCTTCTCTCCCACTCTTCCCCTGTCTCATGCTCTAAGGACACAAAACAAAAATGTGAGTGTCATCTGAGTGTCAGGCACTGCGCTGAATGCTTTTGTTTTGTATATTATGTCATTTATCCTCATTTTACAGATAGGTCTAAAAGGGAAGCCAGCCCCACAGTCATGCTCTTCCTAGGGCTGTAGTTTGAATTAAATTTATGTTCAGACTTTTAAACTAATGATTTAAAAACTGGATAGGGCTTCCCTGGTGGCGCAGTGGTTGAGAGTCCACCTGCCGATGCGGGGGACACGGGTTCGTGCCCCGGTCTGGGAAGATCCCACATGCTGCGGAGCGGCTGGGCCCGTGAGCCATGGCCACTGAGCCTGCGTGTCCGGAGCCTGTGCTCCGCAATGGGAGAGGTCGCAACAGTGAGAGGCCCACGTACCGCAAAAAAAAAAAAAAAAAAAAAAACTGGAGAAATAAAACTATATGTTAGTCATATTAAAATAAAAACATTTATTTGCAATTATTAAATGAATAATCCATGTACTCAAGTCCCCTTAAAGACCTGGAATTGACACCTGACACCATGCTTGGCTTCTGATCACCCGCCTGACCTCAGCCCCTATTAGCCCTTCCCCTGCTCTCTGTGCTCCAGCCATGCTGGCCTCTTTGCTCTTCCCTGAATGGGCCAAGCATGCTCCAACTGAGAGATTTTTTATTAGCTATTCCTCTGTCAGGAAGTGCTTATCCATTAAGTTTTTTCATGACTCATTTTTTCACTTCACCGAGAGATTTGCCCAGATCTCACCTCCTTGGAGAGGACTCCACTGACCACACTCTCTAAGATATCCCCATCATATTTGATTTCTTTCCTGTTGCCCTTACTCATAGCCTTACCACTATCTGACATATCTGCTTGTTTATTTGTTATTTGTCGTCCTTACTCCACAAGGTTCTATAACTGTAGGGTCTACATCTCCTGAACCTAGAACAGTACCTGACATGTAATAGACACACAATTAGTATTTAGGGAATGATTGGAAGAATGGCTCCCAATACTCCAAGGCTTGACTATGACCTGACTGAGAGCATTATAGTGACTAAAACACATGGGTTCACGCAGAAGGTGACCTGGGTTATTGGTGGACTTTGGAAGAACGGGAGAGGTGTGGAGGCAAAGTGGGTAGTCTTCACATAAAGTGTTTAGGGAGGAAAAAAATGTCTGATAGGGTCATCCCAGGTGCTTTGATGGGTGTCCCATCAGTTATGGAGATGAATACCTTATCTTCTTATCCTGAGCGCCTGGCACAGAGTAGACACTCAACAAATGCTTAAAGTGTGAGGGAATCCTAGAATTTTATGGTTGCCTCAGCCTGCCTCTAGCTGGTACTACTCAAGTTCTGAGCGTAAAGGTTGGTCAATGACTTTACAAGTTGTTATTTCCTAAGTATGCATCTTTTCGATTCTGTCCTTAGAGTGGCAGCATGAGCAATCTGATTTCTGGTTCCCGATAATGGTAGAAACTTTCTTGTAATTCACAAGGTTGGCTCAGATCCAGCTGTGGAGTCTGGGAAGCTGAAGACTGAATGACTCTTCCAAAGGCCTTCTCTGTAAAAGTGGTTAATGTTTTGGCAAGCTTGTTGGAGATTCTTCACTACGGAAACCACTTTACTTCTCAGGATGGCTTGAAATAGCTGGATGGTCAGGGGGCACGTTCTGTAGCAGAGTTTTTCCATTTACAGGTTTGCAATGGTTTGTGGTGACCTTTAAACCACTTCAATGCAGTGGTTTGTTAAATCAATGTAATAAGTTACATACAGCTTTTTAAAATAAAATATATTAGAATAGAAACTATAATTGGTAATCTAGAATCAAAAATGTATTTCAGAAATGAAGGCAAAATAAAGACATTTTTAGACAGCAGATGCACACTAAAGAAAATGCTAAAGACGCTCTTAGCAGAAGGAGAATGATCCCTCCCAGAAGCATGGAGATGCAGGAAGGAAAGAAAAGGAATAAAAAAGATAAATTTTAGAGAAACAATGTATAAAACATTCAGAGAGTTAAAATACATGACAACAAAGCACAAATTTGGGAGGGTATTAAATGAGTGAAGGTGTTCTAAGTTTCTTGCATTTCTCGTATTATAAATAATGTTATATGTAACAATATATAATACATAATATATTTTATCACAGTATTACAGTTATGCTGTTAGATTTAAAAAGTCAAGTATGCATGTTGTAATCCCTAGGATAAACATTAAAATAATAATAAAGGAATGTATAAAAAACAAGATAATAGAGGGGAAAATAAAACAATTAAAAAATCTTAACCTGAAGAAGAAAAGAAAGGAGAGAAAAAGGAACATAGAAGAGGTGGAACGAATCAAGACCAAATAGGACGATGGTAGATTTCAACCCAAATAAATTAGTAATTTATTAAATTTAAATGGACTAAAACTTCTAACTAAAATACAAAGACTGGATAAATCAAACAAAATCCCAATTAAAAGACAAAGTGGGACCTCCCTGGTGGCACAGTGGTTGAGAGCCCGCCTGCCGATGCAGGGGACATGGGTTCGTGCCCCGGTCCGGGAAGATCCCACATGCCGCAGAGCGGCTGGGCCCGTGAGCCATGGCCGCTGAGCCTGCACGTCCGGAGCCTGTGCTCCGCAACGGGAGAGGCCACAACAGTGAGAGGCCCGCGTACCGAAAAAAAAAAAAAAAAAAGACTAACTAAAGCAAATAAAGAAAATACTGTATGGTGCTTACAAGAGGTACATCGTAAATATAAGCATATAGAAGGATTGAAAATGAAAGTGTGAAAAAAGAAATACAGCACAAAGCTAACAAACATAAGGGCTTCCCTTGTGGTGCAGTGGATAAGAGTCCATCTGCCAATGCAGGGCACATGAGTTCAAGCCCTGGTCAGGGAAGATCCCACATGCCACGGAACAACGAAGCCTGTGCACCACAACTACTGAGCCTGCGCTATAGAGCCCGTGCTGCGCAACAAGAGAAGTCACCGCAATGAGAAGCCCGTGCACTACAACGAAGAGTAGCCTCTGCTTGCCACAACTAGAGAAAGTCTCTATGCAGCAACGAAGACCCAACACAGCCAAAAATAAATTTAAAAATTGAATAAAAATAAATAAAATTTTAAATAAATAAATAGGGTGTAGATATACATCATACATCAGGGTGTAGATATGTATCAAACAAAATAGATTTTAAGGCAAGAAGTATTACTGGAGATGAAGAGTGATATTTCAAAATAATAAAAGGGTCATTCTGCCATGAAGACAGAGTTTTTGTTCCTAATAACTTAAGTTCAGCATATACAAAGAAAGCCTGACCAAAAAAGAAGAAATAGACAAATGTAGAATCATAGTGGGACAGTTTTTAAATAAAAGATTTATTGAGATATAATTCACATATCATAAAATTCATTCTTATAAAGTGTACAGTTCAGTGGTTTTAGGTATATTCACAGAATTGTACAACCATCACCACTACCTAATTTTAGAACATTTTTATCTCCTGCAATAGAAACAAAGACGCATTAGCAGTCACTCCCCCGTCCCCTCCCTGCCAAGCCCCTGGCAACTTCTGCTGTCTATGGAGTTGCCGTTTCTGGATATTTCTTTATATAAAAAGAATCATAGAATACGTGGCCTTTTGTGTCTGGCTTCTTTCACTTAGCATAATGTTTCCCTGTGCTGTACAATATATCCTTGAAGTTTATTTTATACATAATAGTTTGTACCTCTTAATACCCTACCCCAATATTGCCCCTTCCTCCACCCTTCTCTCTGGTAACCACTCATTTGTTCTCTATATCTGTGAATCTGTTTCTTGTTTGTTATATTCACTAGTTTGTTGAATTTTTCGATTCCACATTTAAGTGATATCATACAGTATTTGTCTTTCTCTCTCTGACTTGTTCACTTAGCATAATACACTCCAAGTCCATCCATGTTGCTTCAAATGGCAAAATTTCCTTCTTTTTTATGGCTGAATAGTATTATACATATATACAAAGATATATATATGTATGTGTGTGTGTATATATATATATATATATATATATATATACA
>NW_021703774.1:128822070-128852364 GCF_005190385.1 Monodon monoceros | reverse complement strand
TATTCCATTGTATACATATGCCACATCTTCTTTATCCATTCATCTGTTGATGGACACTTAGGTTGCTTCCATATCTTGGCAGTTATAAATAATGTTATGAACACTGGGGTGCATGTATCTTTTCAAATTAGTGTTTTTGTTTCTTTAAGATATATATCCAGGAGTGGAATTGCTGGGTATAAGGTAGTTTTATTTTTAGTTTTTTGAGAAACCTCCATACTGTTTTCATAGTGGGAGATTTTAACAAGTCTGAGTAATGATAGAATAGGCAGACCATAAATAAAATTTAAAAAGATAGGGCTCCCCTGGTGGCACAGTGGTTAAAAATCCACCTGCCAATGCAGGGGACATGGGCTCGAGCTCTGGTCCGTGAAGATCCCACATGCGGCGGAGCAACTAAGCTCGTGCGCCACAACTACTGAGCCCATGTGCCACAACTACTGAAGCCTGCACACCCTACAGCCCATGCTCTGCAACAAGAGAAGCCACCGCAATGAGAAGCCTGTGCACCCCAAGGAAGAGTAGCCCCTGCTCGCCACAACTAAAGAAAGCCCACGCGCAGCCATGAAGACCCAAGGCAGCCAAAAATAAATTAAATAAATAAATAAATATTTTTAAAAATCAAAAAAGATAAAAAAGAAATAAATTACATGAGTGAAAAAGTTAATCCAATGGATATATATAGAACATTACAATCAACAATTACAGAAAACACATTCTTTTCAAGTGCACTTTAAACAAATGATTGTAAGTTTTGATATATAGTAGTATAAGTGCTCAAATTTTGCTCTGCAAAATTGTTTTAACTTTTTTTTTTTTTTTTTTTTTTTTGCGGTACGTGGGCCTCTCACTGTTGTGGCCTCTCCTGTTGCGGAGCACAGGCTCCGGACGCGCAGGCTCAGCGACCATGGCTCACGGGCCCAGCCGCTCCACGGCATGTGGGATCTTCCCGGACCGGGTCACGAACCCGTGTCCCCTGCATTGGCAGGCAGACTCTCAACCACTGCACCACCAGGGAAGCCCTGTTTTAACTATTTTTGGTCATTTACATTTTTGTATAAATTTTAGAATCAGCTGTCAATTTTCAAAAACACCTTTCTGGGATCCTGAATAGGGTTGCATTGGATTTCTGGATCACGTTGGAGAGAATTGACATATAAATATGATACTGATTCTTTCAATCCAGGAACGTGGTATACCCCTATATATTTTTTTTTCTTCTTTGATTTCTCTAAATTTGTTTTATGGTATAGTGGTGTTTCACTTCTTTCTTTATATGTGTTCATAAATAGTATACACGTTATCTTTTAGAAATATGGCTTTCTGATTTGTTGTTGCTGCTATATAAAATGGCTATGAATATTTGTATATTGACTTTGTATCCAGAGAACTGCTAAATTAATTTCTTAGTTAGTTTTATCTTAGATTCTTTTGGACTTTCTATGGACACAATCAGGTTGTCTGTGAATAATGACAGTTTTCTTCCTTCACAATACTTATCCTCTTATCCTCTTGTTTTAATGCACTTAGTAGGACTTTCTGTATGATGTTGAATAAAGTTGCTGATAACAGGCATTTTATTCTGATTTTCAGGAAGACGCTGTTAATATTTCACCTGTAAGTATATCTCCTTTAGGTTGTTTTAGGTTTTTTTTAAAAAAACTTTGATGGACTGAGGATGTTCTTACTTCTAATATGCTAAGTTTTTTTTTCATTTGTTATCATAAATGAGTATAGGGTTTTATTAACATTTTTACTGGAATGAACCCATCTTGGTTTTGCTGTATTTCATTTGGGGATTTTGCATCTATGTTTGCGGACAAGAGAGAAAATAAACAAGACTATAAATCCAGAGTGTGATGTGCTGACTGGGAAAAGACTTGATATTAGAGGAAAGCATACCCTAGGATACTCAGCCTAGTATAAGAGAGTCAGAAAAGCCTTCATATTGGACAAGAGCTCTAAGTTAAAGAGTTAGTCGGAGTAAGCAGTTGATGGTAAGATGTGTAGGTGATAGATACGGTGTATTCCAAGCAGAGTAAAGAAAATGTTCAAAGGCCTAAAGGTGGAGAGAATTATTTGTGCTCCAGGAATTGAAAGACATTTAGTGTATCTCAAATAGAAGGGAGAGGTGGCCCAGAGAGTAGGGGAGCCCTGTTATGAAGGAGGCTGGCCATATGAAGATTTGTCTGGTTGGCTTTTTCATTTGCTGCTCACTTTCATTAACAGATATTGATACTGTGACTGATACAGAGGTAGTGTTAGTTCAGTGATTTTTCCCCCCTCTGCACTAAGTAGTCTCAGGAGTTCTGTAGAGATGCCCATGGACCACATTGGGAGGTAAGGTGGGTGGTAGCACAGGCTCCTCTCCCTTATCATCTATTTTTAAACCTCCATTTCAACTACAGCAGTCGTTTCACAGTTACCTGATTTATAAAATGGATTTCTGTGTAATATTTCATCCAAAGGCAGGGTTCTGCTGCTTAAAATGATGTATATGTATATATGAATTAGATAGTTCCCACGAAATGAACTATTATCTTCAGGAACTAAGAAATCTGCCTCTAGCAAAGGACACAAACTCTGTCCTCCAAAGGTGAGCAGGGGTGGGGGTCTCCTTGATAGCATGGCCAGATGTTTCCAACATGCTGCAAGGAAAACTTGACTTCAATGTTCCTGGAGCTGAATTGCAAAAATTAGAGAACGGGGTGGGGATGAGAGAAAGGGGAAAAGTCAAACACGTGAATGTGAGTGTTTGTAGGGACCTTGGAAAACACTTATTCTGAAAGAAGGGAAGCTGCAGAAACTCAGATGGTATCCTTCTTAAGAGGACTTTCTGAGCTAAAACAAGCTTCTCCTTGTTACTTCTGCCTTTATCTCAGGGGCCAAAATGGTGAGCAAAACCGAGCATCTCTCTTCCCACCAAACTTGTCATCACTCTCCCCACATCCCCGGCCCTGACTGCGGAGGAGAGGATAATTTGAGTTTGGCAGAAAATGTGAAAACAGTTCATTTTCCCAGACTTTGAAAAATAGCAATTAAAACCATCCCAAACACCTTGAAAATTAATTAACTCTTTTCCAGTTAGGCTTATCGCCTTGTGAAGACAATGAACTCACCTTGTTAATATACGCTGGAACATTTACTCATTATTTCCCCATATCTACCTGTCTTATCTATCTTTATTCAGACTTTTACAAAGTAGTTATTAAATTGTGTGCACCAGTAAATACATTAACTTGGTGCAATTTCGTGGAGATTTATGCACCTGCAAAGTCGAATATATTAAGTTCCCACAAAAGCTTGGCTTTTGGGGTGTGTTCTTTTCAAAGACTCTGTGGGGTACATTTTCAATGTGGAGAGTGATATGCAGGAACCAAAATCAATGGTCTTAAATTATTAAAATTCTAAGGACTGGCTACAGATCAGGTCAGGTATTTTAAAACATACAGTCCATCAATTTACTTTCAGTATTAATTTTAGCCCTGCGCCTTGCCATGAAAGCCATGAGAATGGAAAGCCTGTAACATCTCACTTAGAGCTGACACAGAAGGGAAGTGACTCTGAAATATAGACACTCTTGGCCTCTAGGGAAGATTTATGTGGCGAGGATCACTCGCCTCAGAGTAAGACTGCAGGTGAGGGGCAGGTCTGCATTATAAATGCTTGGGGTGACTATAAAACCATAAATGGTATCAGGTTATTGATTGTTTTTCTTTCTGGAACCCACAAATTAGAAAAGTCCCTGCTAAAAATCACTGGTCTATCCACAAATTTTAATTAAAGCATAAATAAATCATTTTGGTTGCTGCACTTGCATATAAACAAAGGGGGAGATGGCATCCTTACAAATGCTTGTCAACATTTGGTGACTAATGGCTCACAGTGAAAGTACAATCTGAAGCAACTGAATTGAAAGCAGATTCTGGAGCTAACTGATATCACATGCAAACCATCTAAAGCTATTACGGCAAGAGGCATTGAAACCACAGATCAGGTTTTGGGTGGTGGGGGGGGGATGAGGATAATTTTGTTAAGTAGAGCAATACTATTTTTTGTTATTAAATAAAGTGAAGCCCTGTAATGAGATATTACAGCTGCTGCACTTTTGCCACTTGATGGAGAAATGGATACCGCACCCCTTATGGCAAACGTTAACCATGTGCTGCGATGATTCCAAATGTTGATTTTATTCCTAAATAAATACATAGCAAGGACTAACATAAATAGGTCTTTAGAAAACAGGGGCTGAAGGGGATGTTCTGAGCATTCCTAGATCCCATTACGTCAAAAAGAAGGAACTGAAATACTGAACATTAAAGGAATTCCCAGGGGATTTCCAACATCGGCCTGGGTGCAGGAAGCCTGAACCTGGTATCCGTGTTGTGCTCCAACTTTTGCAGAGTCACGTGGAATGTTCCTCTACAGGCGTCACAGGAGAGTGCCCTCAGGATTTCTCTCCAGAATCTGCTGTGATCAGGAGGCAATGAGACACTAGGCCCTGTTGCTGCTAGAGGGGGGGGGATTTGACAGAATGACCTGTGGCCAACACATCTTAATACAAGGCTCTTCCTTGTAGGAAGATGTACCTTATGTGAGTGTTCTTGCAGCACTACTGGAAGAAGCTCAGAGAGGACGAAAAATGTGTTGTCTACAGTAACATCTTTTTGTCAAATGTTAGTAAAGGAAGGACAATTTGTATTCTTCATTCATTCATTTATTCCTCCAATTAGGAAACATCCATTGTGTACTTAACCATGTACCGTGCATGATGTTAGGTATCTGAGAAAATAGAAGGGCTTAATGCGAAGTCTCCATCCTCAGGAAGGATTCAAGTTAAAATAAAATAGATTCAACACAATGTGGTAAATACTTTAATAGCTACATCCTGAGAATACCAGGGGTCCAGAGGAAGGCAAGCTTAACTCGGAAAAGTCGTGGGGGCCAAGGAAAGTTTCATATAGTGACGTTTAGGCTGAACCTTGTCATATGAATGTGCACTTGCCAAGTAAAAAGATAAAATTTCCAAATAAATGGAACTTAACATTTTGTGTGCTGAAACTTTTCTCTTTACCAATTGCTAAAAGAAGGGAAATCTTATCTAAAAACAAAAACAAAAACACCGTACCAAAGGCATAGAGAAGCCAGACTATCTAGCTTTAACTTCCAGCTCTACCACTTCCTAGCACTGGAAACTTGGGCAGGTTGGTTAGCCTCTCTGTGCCTCAGTTTCCTAATCTTTAAAGTGGGGGTAACAATAGTCCATACCTCATATATTATTTTAAGAAGTAAATGAGACTTAATGCCTGTAAACATCTTAGAACAGTGGCTAACATGTAAAAAGCACTGTAGCCACACATTAACAGACAGACCCACATTCACACACACTCTCATAGACAACACATAGATTATTATAATTATTATACTTACTTGATAACAAATGTTTATTGAACACTGATTATGTGCCAGTTCCCATGCTAGGCACTAAAAATAGGTGGAAAACAGAAAAAGAGTCCCTGCCCCTAAGGAGCTCACAGGTTTCTTTTTTTATTGAAGTATAGTTGATTTATAATGTTGTGTTAGTTTCAGGTGTACAGCAAAGTGATTGTCATACATATATATATCTCTGTTCTTTTTCAGATTCTTTTCCCTTATAGGTTATTACAAAATATTGAGTCGAGTTCCCTATGTTACACGGTAGGTCCTTGTTGGTTATCTATTTTATATATAGTAGTGTGTATACGTTAATCCCAAGCTCCTAATTTATACCCCCTTCCCCTTTGGTAACCATAAGTTTGTTTTCTATGTCTGTGGGTCTATTTTTGTTTCATAAATAAGTTCATTGGAATCCACAGTTTTAAATCACAATGTTACTGACTGCTAACTCTGTCTTCAAACATGAACGCTCCACCTAGTCACAAATGCCACCTCCTTATCTTACAGAACCCTCGCGCTCAACACGTGCATGATCATACACATCTCTTTCTCCCTAAACCCATTCTTTTTCCTTTACTCCCAGCCATAATTAGTAGCATCACCACCCAGCCAGTATCCAAGCCCAGAACTGAGAGATTATCCCTGACTCTTCTCTCTCCCTCACCCGCCAAATCCTATCACCAAGCCTTTCCAGTTTTATCTCTAAACGCTTTTTCAACACTACTTCCTCATCTACATCCCAACGCTGACTCCTGGAGTTCAAGCCCTCAACACTGCCCTTCTGTTATGACTGCATAGCCCCTGAATCGGCCTCCTGGTTAGACCGTCAGGCACCCAGCTCCCAGAAGAAATTTCCAAAGTGGAATCTGACCATGGCCTACTCACAGTCCTTCAAGTGGATCCTCATTGTCTGCAGTGTATACCTCATGACGCTCGTGGACATTCATGGTCCAGCTGAGTCACATACCATTATATCAAATGGTGCTGAACACCCCAAACCTCATCCTGAACTACTCCCTGCCTCATATTTTATCTTCTATCAAGATGGAGCCACTTTTGTCCCCACTGTACTCAACTCCTTCCCCAACCACTTGTATTCCATCCCTCTGGGAAGGCTTCCTCCTCCTGGCTAGTGCCCCCTTTTGTAATCCCATGCCCTCCTGTGCATGACTCTTTCACTGCACACTTCACGTTGCATTGTGGGTAATCATTAATTCTCTGAATCGCTCTTTCTTACTGCACTGCACGGTGAGCCTAGCACAGCTGTTAGGTACAGAGTGGGAACATTATCAATATTTGTTGAAAGAATACAGTGCTTCATCAACTCTAACATGACATTTTTGGGAGATGCACTATTACTTTATGTTCCACTAAGGAAGAGAAAATGCTGCCAATTAAACTGATACTACATATTCTTATCACATCTATTATATGAAACATCCAAATTGCAGACATGTTAAAATGGGAAAGATGGGCTTCTTAGAATACGTGAACTATGATAACTAAGATTGTCTTTGTGGCTTTGCCAGAAGAGTGCAGAGATTAAGGCATGGGCTGTGGAGTCAAACTATTTATTAGGTGTGTGAATCTGAGCAAGTTGCATCCTTTCTCTGTGCCTTGGCTTTCTCATTTAAAATAGGGTTAATAATAGTACTATTTCTGCTTTGTCCTGCCACACCATTCCTGCATTTTGGACTTTGAATGCTAAAGCCATTGCCTTGGGCTTCCCTGGTGGCGCAGTGGTTGAGAGTCCGCCTGCCAATGCAGGGGACACGGGTTCGTGCCCCGGTCCGGGAGGATCCCACATGCCGCGGAGCGGCTGGGCCCATGAACCATGGCCGCTGAGCCTGCGCGTCCGGAGCCTGTGCTCCTCAACGGGAGAGGCCACAACAGTGAGAGGCCCGCGTACCGCAAGCAAACAAACAAACAAAAAAAACAAATAAATCCATTGCCTTTCTAGAGTGGCCTATTACGTAACTTGGTAGGTAGATGCTTGTTTGTCCCGTGTCATTCCTTTGGTGAACCAATCCTCAACCCATTCATTTTCCTGTCCAATCCATATGCCTCTGATGGGACCGACGAGATGACATATTTTTCAGCCCGAAGGAGGTGGGGAGAGTGAGGTAAGAGCAGGGGGAGGGTGCGCAGTCAGAGACAGCAGACCTGACCAATCAGAGCACACCATGCTACTTGGCCACAGTGGCAGACTCAAGGAAAGAAAGAATACTAGGGTTTCGGTGAGGGCTGAAAAAACTAAAGTACAGAAAGCAATTGTGCAGTGCCTGGCACGTGGGATACACAGAATAGTTATTAATTATTATCATTATTACTTCGGTGAATGAGCTATGATATAATCAAGGCTGAAGTAACTACCAAAACCTGTAAGGTTTATGCCAGTATTCTAAATGCACCCATAGATTTTCTGCAGGAACTAGAAAATTGCTTGAATATAAGCTTTTTGAGGACAGAGATCTTTTTTTATATATAGTTAAAAAAGTTTTTTTAACTTGTTATTTATTTATTTATTTTTGGCTGTGTTGGGTCTTCGTTGCTGCGCATGGGCTTTCTCTGGTTGTGGCGAGTGGGGGCTATTCTTCGTTGTGGTACGCGGGCTTCTCATTGTGGTGGCTTCTCTTGTTGCGGCGCATGGGCTCCAGGCACGTGGGCTCAGCAGTTGTGGCTCGCGGGCTCTAGAGCGCAGGCTCAATAGTTGTGGTGCACGGGCTTAGTTGCTCCGTGGCATGTGGGATCTTCCCGGATCAGGGAACGAACATGTGTCCCCTGCATTGGCAGGCAGATTCTTATCTACTGCTCCACCAGGGAAGCCCCGGAGGACAGAGGTCTTTAACTGATTTGTTCACTGATATTTCCTAGAAACCTAGAGTAGAGGCTTGCACATAATAAGTGCTCAAAAATATTTGTTGAATGAATGAACTCTTGTTTTTCTAAGTTCCTCACTATTTAGATGTAAGATGTTATTTGTGTTACTTTCAGGGTGTCTACCTCTGTCCTTCACCTCTCTCCTTCCTTCCTTCCTCCCTCCCTCCTTCTCCTCCCCTCCTTCCCCTCCCTCCCCTCCCCCTCCCTCTCCTCCCCCTTTCCTTCCTCCTTCCTTCCTTCCTTCTTTTCTTCCTTCCTCTCTCTTTTTTGCTTTCTTTTGCTTCTTTTACTTCTAGTCTGCTATTACCTGAAAAGCAAAAATAGCCATACTCATTAGAATTGTTTTCCAGCCTAACTAATGCCCTCCATCCCTGTCCACTTCCACTTGTCAATCCCCATGCCTGTCCATCCCCTCATAAGGTACAACCCCTGCCCACAGGGAAGCCAGGTGTTTCTCCCTGAGGTTATCACCACATCTGAATTGACAGAATGACACAACGTCAGAGACCTGCCGCTCGCCAGTTTCCTCTATGTTTTGTTCCTGGTGGTCTGGCCCTGAGAGATCACTGCCCTCAGAGACGTTCCCAAGAAGCGCTGGGCATCCTGTTGGTCCTGTTTTGCTTTGGCCTCTCTCCTGATTTGCTTCCATTCCCACCACCCATTCTTTGTTGATGCAAGCCTCAAACTGAGATGGTTGATGCCATCACAGGCCCAGGGACCTCAAGGAGGAGCTCCCTCTCTTGTCACAAGGGAGTGCTTCTTGGAGAGAAGAAGGGGTTTCCCTCATGCAGGTCTCATTCCAGACCTGCCGCCACCACTAGGAGGTAACACGTGGCTCATCCTCACTGTCTGAGGCCATGAGGAGGTTGGAACGGGCCCACTGCTTACTGAGTGTGAAGCCCAGGGAGACCCCAGGGACAACATCCAAGGGCAAAATCCCAATAAAACTTCAGTCCACAGGGGTTGACCAGAGAGGTGACAACAGGGCACAATGCACTGGAATAGAAAATCAAAATGCTAGAATAACCAAGTTTGATGGGCAGGAGATGAAGCTGGAATTGTTAAGAATAGTAATAGCTCTCATCTTTGGGTACCTACTACGAGTTTTACCTATATGATCTCACTTAATCCTCACAACATAGCATGGCAGAACCAGGCTCAAAACCAGGTTGTCTGCTGCAAAGTCCATGCCCTTAACAATGCACTCTTGAGCCTCTACGTTCTGAGATGCTAACGCACGGCCACATGGGCCTCTTGGAAAAGTCTGCAACTCTTCCCAAGGTTGGGCCTTAGGAATTAAGGGAGGGCCTATTAGGAGAAACTGGAAATCCAGTAATAAATAAGAATGGCCTTTAGACCAAAGAGAGATCACTCAAAATTTGTCAACACCCACCTGGTGCGGAGCACCTTGCAATGAATGCCAGGCTTACTGGCCTCTTCTGTGACTACAGAGCTTGGATGGAGGGTGGATCTGGTGCCGTTTTATATGTGGCCCTCTAGAGGCCACATCAACCCTTAGGTTTGCCTGTACACTAAGTAAGAAGTCACTACCATATTACGGTAACAACAACAACCACCAGAAAATAGTGGTTAAGGGTGCTGACTCTGCAGTCAAACAGCCTGGATTTGACTCCTGGCTCAGGCACTTACTAGCTATGTGGCCTTGGGCAAGTTACTTAACTTCTCTTCTCTTTTCCTCTTCTATAAAATAGGGGAAATAATAATAGTATGTAATTCTTGAGTTTCTTGCATAGAGTGTAACTCCTGGAATATTGTGTATGTCCATAAATGTTAATTACTGTTATTATATTGAGCATACGTGCTCAATGTAATACGTGTTTGTGTACATTTTCTCATTTAAGCAGTCAAGTCTATGAAGTAGGTGCCACCATTTTTGACAGATGAGAAAACTAAGGCACAGAGGAATTTAATAACATGTGTAAAGTCACACAGCTAGTAAATAGTGGAGATGAGTTTTGAACCCAGGCTGTGTGCTCAGAACCACTACACTGAACTGTCCCTGGCCTACTGGCAGGCTTTAGCCATGCATACGCCCCACGCAACCCTTGGCACAAATAATAAATAAGTCGTCCTCTTCGCATCTGCCCTAATGTTTTGCAGCCTCGCCTACTTCATCTTTCAGGCCTGATATTTAGCTCCAACTGCATGTGAGCTTGGACCTCTCATCCAGCACCCCTCCTCAGACACACTGAGTGGCAACCCTCCATGTCTAGCACTCCATCCCTCTGTGTGATTCCTACAAGCAGGCCCTGGAAAGTTTGCTGCTTTCCCAGGTAGCACTGTTTTTTGTACCACCAAAGCCCCTGCCATGCCTTGTGTAACACATTCCATTGTATGGTAAAAATTGTGTCACCTGGTACATTACAGTGTCATGGGGCATTGGTTAGTCCAAAATTCCAGTTAACTAGGAGTTAAATCTCTTCTTCCTACGTTGGGGAGGCAGAAAGAAAACTAACATTCCTGATAGGATATTTCCTTGAGATGTTAATTTTTGTGTTGCTGTGGATATTTGGAGTTTTATAGGGCAAAAAGCAAAAGTTGCATCTGTTATTGTTAGCATTTGACTCTTTGGTCTTATTATTTGGGGAGGGGGCAAGCTGGAGGAGGAAGGAAGAGACTTGGAAGGCAAGAGGAGAGGGTGTGCAGAGATGGGAAAAGGCATAAAAGATTAGCAAATTCCCAGCTGTCTTACTGTGGCCAGAGAGGGGGTTAAGAGCTGCTGTGTGGAGCTTTTTGGGAACCTGGATGTTGGGGGCAGTGACCCCGTCTCACCTGGGTTTCCTCTGTTCCAAGCAGAGCACCTGGACCTGAACCCCTGGAAGGGAACAATGGCCATCTCAGCAGTGACCAGAGGGGTCTCTGGCCTCACAGAAAACTCCAAGAACTTGTCCACAGACTGGAAGGTTCATGACTGAGACTGAATTTCCTTCCAACATAAAAGGGATGGGAGCTCAGAGTTTTATTTAAATTGACTTAATAAAATAAAGATGTGTGATATTTCTTGCTTCCTTAATCTGTAGCCTAAGATTCAACCTGCTACACACATGAGTGCCTACTATGTGTTAGAAAATATAGTGGCACTTCCAAACATATTTTAGCATTTAAACTTCAAAACAGTTATTCTGTGGCAGTCAGGATTTGAACCAAATTTTGTCTGACTGCAAAGTCTGTGGATATCTTAATAAAATCAAGAGAACTAAAGGAAATAATTTGTAGTGAGAGTGTTCCAGCATTTATGTTATATATGTAACTTTAAATCCTCACAACAAATATAATGTATTTTAAGTAGACGAACAATTGCTGAGGTATTTGCTCTGGCTGGGATAATAATTGCTTGCCTGTTCTCTAGATGACTTCTGAAAAGCCCTGTTTCTACCGCATGACCTCACCTTCCCACAGTCCTAAGTTATACATCTTCGTTCAAAGTGACCAACAGCGATCAACAGAAACGGATGGGCTAAGTCTGAGTTCCAGATTTCCAGAACAGAGACTCTTCCTGGTCCAACATAAGTCATTGTTAATTCCTGGTCCAATCAGCTATGGCCGACAGCATGCCATCAAACAACTCAGCCAAGCTAGTTCTCTCTCCCAAGGATTTGTAATTGGGTCTTAGAGAATCTAATTAGCTTGTACTGGCCACTTGAACAAGGACATGTAACTGATGCTGGGAAGTAGCCATAGTTGGCTATATGTGCATGTAGAAGCAGAGGATGCCAACTTGTAAAGATGGAAAAGAACAAAGCAGACATATATATAAAGAGAGAGTGATTAGAGACCATATGCTCACCCTCTGCCCTTCATATGCCTTACTAGAGCATCTAGGAAACTCGCTTACCAGGTCCAATTAGAATGATGTCCCTGCAGAAAATATTATGACAGAGAGATCAGGAGAGTCACCATGGCCCTTGGGTGATGTGCATGTGTGCTGCAGGGCTGCCAAGTGAAGGCCGGTTGCTTTGGAATCTTTCTACTGATGGGAATCTGGAAGAGGACATTTGCCAGATCAATAACCATACACCAAGTGCAGAAACAGTGATGATCTACTCCAGTAAACATACAAATTTAGCAAAGAAGCTGCAGTTGGGGCTAATACCTGGTTAAACTTACAGTAATTCATTATCACCTATCCAGATCCATCTTTTTTTTTTTTTTCAAAGATGAGACAGGTAAGTTAAACAGGGATGTGATGGAGACCATCATCCTTGCAACATGAAGTCCTCTGAGGGTAGAACTAATTTCTGCAATACCATAAGGTGAGGAGGCTAGTTAAAGGGCTTCTACTTGGTACTTCCTGCTGTATGGCCTTATTCCATATTCCAGTGGAAATGAACCAATGAAACCAATGAAGGATCTGCAGCTGTTAAGCACATCTATCTCAATTATACACTCAGGGACCAGATAAATAACTGAAGGGTGGATCCTCCAGTGCATTGGACCCAAAATGAGGCAGCCTTGGTAGTACTCCATTTACCTCCTGGCTTCCATAAGTCTCACTCTATACAAAGAGCCATGATGACATCTGGGGTACTCTAGTATCAGTATCAGCTCAGGCTCCATATCTTACAGCCCTCAAAAATCTGTCTATCCCCCACCTCCCACTCCCACTACTTCTTTTTTTTATAAAGTTCTTTATTTATTTTTATTTTTGGCTGCGTTGGGTTTTCATTGCTGCTCATGGGCTTTCTCTAGTTGCAGCAAGCAGGGGCTACCCTTCCGTGTGGTGTGCAGGCTTCTCATTGCAGTGGCTTCTCTTACTGTGGAGCACGGACTCTAGGCGCGCAGCCTTCAGTAGTTGTGGCACGGGGGTTCTAGAGTGGAGGCTCAGTAGTTGTGGCGCACGGGCTTAGTTGTCCCACAGCATGTGGCATCTTCCCGGACCAGGGGTTGAGCCGGTGTCCCCTGCATTGGCAGGCAGAGTCTCAACAAGCGCACCACCAGGGAAGTCCCCACTCCCACTACATAATGCCAGCACTTCCTGGCAAATGATGCATGTAACTTTGGGGAAGGATTGGGGGATATTTATCGTATAAGCTTACAAGGGCTTTGTAGGTCCTGCCTCAAGCAGATCCTATCTCTCTAATTAAGGGACTCCAGGCCTATGAACTGAGATTGAAAACTGGATGAAGAAACATGATTTTCCATTGTGACAATTAACATTAGCCTTCTGCTCATCAACTCTCATGTTATTTATTTACTTACTTAATTTAAATTTTAAAAAACAAGAAAGACCTTGACGTTTGTCCATTTGTTTTTCTCCTAGGAACAGCATGAGCTATGCACCATCACCACAGATCTCTGTGAGTCAAGGAACCTGATTACTACGTTGGTCTTGCTGCCTGTTATAGAAATTTAACTGCACCTTTCCTCTGATCCTTAAGAGCTGGCACTTGGCCTTGTCCATTTTTGAATTCTGTCATCTCCACTGAGACTCAGCAGCCCAGTTCCATGGTAAATCTTCCCCACCCACCTGTGTCAACCCTGAACTGCAAATTGTCAAAGATGCCAGAGCCCCCTTCTCCATTGCATGTCATATAACCTTAGGGAAAGGAGTGCCCTCTAGGCCCTCTTGAGGATCTACAGGTGGTAAATTCCCAGTTCTCACATAGTAAATCCAGTCTAACATTCCTTCTCTATGACTCTCTGGTTGTTATTCTGGAAAAAATCCTATTTTTTTTTGAATTTTATTCATTCTTTTATACAGCAGGTTCTTATTAGTCATCCATTTTATACATATCAGTGTATACATGTCAATCCCAATCTCCCAATTCATCCCACCATCACCCTCACCTCCACCACATTCCCCCCTTGGTGTCCATACGTTCGTTCTCTACATCTGTGTCTCTATTTCTGCCCTGCAAACTGGTTCATCTGTACCATTTTTCTAGGTTCCATATATATGTGTTAACATATGATATTTGTTTTTCTCTTTCTGACTTACTTCACTCTGTATGACAGTCTCTAGATCCATCCAAGCCTCTACCAATAACCAAATTTCGTTCCTTTTTATGGCTGAGTAATATTCCATTGTATATATGTACCACAACTTCTTTATCCATTCATCTGTCAATGGGCATTTAGGCTGCTTCCATGTCCTGGCTATTGTAAACAGTGCTGCAATGAACATTGTGCAACATGACTTATTTTGAATTATGGTTTTCTCAGGGTATACGCTCAATATGGTAGTTCTATTTTTAGTTTTTTAAGGAAGCTCCATACTGTTCTCCATAGTGGCTGTATCAAATTACATTCCCACCAACAGTGCAAGAGGGTTCCCTTTTCTCCACACCTCTCCAGTATTTGTTGTCTGTAGATTTTCTGGTGATGCCCATTCTAACTGGTGTAAGGTGATACCTCATTGCAGTTTTGATTTGCATTTCTCTAATGATTAGTGATGTTGAGCAGCTTTTCATGTGCTTCCTAGCCACCTGTATGTCTTCTTTGGAGAAATGTCTATTTAGGTTTTCTGCCCATTTTTTGATTGGGTTGTTTGTTTTTTTAATATTGAACTGCATGAGCTGTTTATATATTTGGACATTAATCCTTTGTCCATTGATTCATTTGCAAATATTTTCTCCCATTCTGAAGGTTGTCTTTTTGGCTTGTTTGTAGTTTCCTTTGCTTTTCAAAAGCTTTTAAGTTTCATTAGGTTCCATTTGTTTATATTTCCATGACCCTAGGAGGTGGATCAAAAAAGATCTTGCTGTGATTTATGTCAAAGAGTGTCCTTCCAATGTTTTCCTTTAAGAGTTTTATAGTGCCCAGTCTTACATTTAGGTCTCTAATTCATTTTGAGTTTATTTTTGTGTATGGTGTTAGAGAGTGTTCCAATTTCATTCTTTTACATGTAGCTGTCCAGTTTTCCCAGCACCACTTATTGAAGAGACTGTCTTTTCTCCATTGTATATGCTTGCCTCCTTTGTCATAGATTAGTTGACCATAGGTGCGTGGGTTTACCCCTGGGCTTTCTATCCTGTTCCATTGATCTATATTTCTGTTTTTGTGCCAGTACCATATTGTCTTGATTACTGTAGATTTGTAGTATAGTCTGAAGTCAGGGAGCCTGATTCCTCCAGCTCTGTTTTTTTCCCTCAAGACTGCTTTGGATAGTTGGGGTCCTTTGTGTTTCCATACAAATTTTTAAAGATATTTTGTTCTAGTTCTGTAAAAAATGCCATTGGTATGTAATAGGGATTGCATTTAATCTGTAGATTGCTTTGGGTAGTATAGTCATTTTCACAATGTTGATTCTTCCAATCCAAGAACATGGTATATCTCCCCAACTGTTTGTATCAACTTTAATTACTTTCATCAGTGTCTTATAGTTTTCTGCATACAGGTCTTTTGTCTCCATAGGTAGATTTACTCCTAGGTATTTTGTTCTTTTGTTTCAGTGATAAATGGGAGTGTTTCCTTGATTTCTCTTTCAGATTTTTCATCATTAGTGTATAGGAATGCAAGAGATTTCTGTGCATTAATTTTGTATCCTACAACTTTACCAAATTCATTGATCAGCTTTAGTAGTTTTCTGGTGGCATCTTTAGGATTCTCTATGTATAGTATCGTGTCATCTGCAAACAGTGACACTTTTACTTCTTCTTTTCCATTTGTATTCCTTTTATTTATTTTTCTTCTCTGATTGCTGTGGCTAGGACTTCCAAAACTATGTTGAATAAATGTGGTGAGAGTGGACATCCTTGTCTTGTTCCTGATCTTAGAGGAAATGCTTTCAGTTTTCACCATTAAGAATGATGTTTGGAGACGAGGGGAAGATGGTGGAAGAGTAAGACGCGGAGATTACCTTCCTCCCCAAATATACACCAGAAATACATCTACACGTGGAACAACTCCTACAGAACACCTACTGAACGCTGGCAGAAGACCTCAGGCCTCCCAAAAGGCAAGAAAGTCCCCACGTACCTGGGTAGGGCAAAAGAAAAAAGAATAAACAGAGACAAAAGGATAGGGATGGGACCTGCACCGGTGGGAGGAAGCTGTGAAGGAGGAAAGGTTTCCACACACTAGGAAGCCCCTTCGCGGGCGAAGACTGCGGGTGGAGGAGGGGGAAAGCTTCGGAGCCATGGAGGAGAGCACAGCAACAGGGGTGCGGAGGGCAAAGCGGAGAGATTCCCGCACAGAGGATCGGTGCCGATCGGCACTCACCAGCCTGAGAGGCTTGTCTGCTCACCCGCCAGGGCGGACAGGGCAGGGCGCTGAGGCTCGGGCTTCAGTCAGAGCGCAGGGAGAGGACTCGTGTTGGCGGCATGAACCCAGACTGAAGGGGTTGGTGCACCACGGCTAGCCGGGAGGGAGTCCGGGGAAAAGCCTGGACCTGCTGAAGAGGCAAGAGACTTTTTCTTCCCTCTTTGCTTCCTGGTGCGCTAAGAGAGGGGATTAAGAGCGCTGCTTAAAGGAGCTCCAGAGATGGGCAGAAGCCGTGGCGCACAGCACGGACCCCAGAGACAGGCATGAGATGCTAAGGCTGCTGCTGCCACCACCAAGAAGCCTGTGTGCAAGCACAGGTCACTCTCCACACCTCCCCTCCCAGGAGCCTGTGCAGCCCACCACTGTCAGGGTCCCGGGATCCAGGGGCAGCTTCCCTGGAGGAGCGCTCGGCACGCCTCAGGCTGGTGCAATGTCACGCCGGCCTCTGCCGCGGCAGGCTTGCCCCGCACTCCGTACCCCTCCCTACCCCAGGCCTGAGTGAGCCAGAGCCCCCAAGGCAGCGGCTCCTTTAACCCTGTCCTGTCTGAGCGAAAAACAGATGCCCTCCGGCAACCTACACGCACAGGCGGGGCCAAACCCAAAGCTGAGCCCCGGGAGCTGTGAGAACAAAGAAGAGAAAGGGAAATCTCTCCCAGCAGCCTCAGAAGCAGCAGATTAAAGCTCCACAATCAACTTGATGTACCCTGCATCTGTGGAATACCTGAATAGACAACGAATCATCCCAAATTGAGGAGGTGGACTTTGAGAGCAAGATTTATTATTTTTTCCCCTTTCCCTCTTTTCGTGAGTGTGTATGTGAATGCTTCTATGTGAGATTTTGTCTGTATAGCTTTGCTTCCACCATTTGTCCTAGGGTTCTATCCGTCCGTTATTTTTTTGTATTTTCTTAATAATTATTTTTTATTTTAATAACTTTATTTTATTTTATCTTCCTTCTTTCTTTCCTTCCTTCTTTCCTCCCTTCTTTCCTTTCTTTCTTTCTTTCTTTCTTTCTTTCTTTCTTTCTTTCTTTCTTTCTTTCTTTCTTTCTTTCTACTTTTTCTCCTTTTATTCTGAGCTGTGTCGATGAAAGGCTCTTGGTGCTGCAGCCAGGAGTCACTGCTGTGTCTCTGAGGTGGGAGAGCCAAATTCAGGACACTGGTCCACAAGAGACCTCCCAGCTCCACATAATATCAAACGGCGAAAATCTCCCAGAGATCTCCATCTCAACACCAGCACCCAACTTCACTCAATGACCAGCAAGCTACAGTGCTGGACACCCTATGCCAAACAACTAGCAAGACAGGAGAACAGCCCCACCCATTAGCAGAGAGGCTGCCGAAAATCATAATAAGGCCACAGACACCCCAAAACAAACCACCAGATGTGGACCTGCCCACCAGAAAGACAACATGCAGCCTCATCCACCAGAACACAGGCACTAGTCCCCTCCACCAGGAAGCCTACACAACCCACTGAACCAACTTTAGCCACTGGGGACAGACACCAAAAACAACGGGAACTAGGAACCTGCATCCTGCAAAAAGGAGATCCCAAACACAGTAAGATAAGCAAAATGAGAAGACAGAAAAACACATAGCAGATGAAGGAGCAAGATAAAAACTCACCAGACCTAACAGATGAAGAGGAAATAGGCAGTCTACCTGAAAAAGAATGCAGAATAATGATAGTAAAGATGATCTAAAATCTTGGAAATAGAATAGACAAAATGCAGGAAATATTTAACAAGGACCTAGAAGAACTAAACATGAAACAGGCAATGATGAACAACACAATAAATGAAATTAAAAATACTCTAGATGGGATCAATAGCAGAATAACTGAGGCAGAAGAACGGATAAGTGACCTGGAAGATAAAATAATGGAAATAACTACTGCAGAACAGAATAAAAAGAAAAGAATGAAAAGAACTGAGGACAGTCTCAGAGACCTCTGGGACAACATTAAACACATGAAGATTCGAATTATAGGGGTTCCAGAAGAAGAAGAGAAAAAGAAAGGGACTGAGAAAATATTTGAAGAGATTATAGTTGAAAACTTCCCTAATATGGGAAAGGAAATAGTTAATCAAGTCCAGGAAGCACAGAGAGTCCCATACAGGATAAATACAAGGAGAAATACGCCAAGACACATATTCATCAAACTGTCAAAAATGAAATACAAAGAAAACATATTAAAAGCAGCAAGGGTAAAACAACAAATAACACACAAGGGAATCCCCATAAGGTTAACAGCTGATCTTTCAGCAGAAACTCTGCAAGCCAGAAGGGACAGGCAGGACATATTTAAAGTGATGAAGGAGGAAAACCTGCAACCAAGATTACTCTACCCAGCAAGGATGTCATTCAGATTCGATGGAGAAATTAAAACTGTTACGGACAAGCAAAAGCTGAGAGAGTTCAGCACCACCAAACCAGCTTTACAACAAATGCTAAAGGAACTTCTCTAGGCAAGAAACACAAGAGAAGGAAAAGACCTACAATAACGAACCCAAAACAATTAAGAAAATGGGAATAGGAACGTACATATCGATAATTACCTTAAATGTAAATGGACTAAATGCTCCCACCAAAAGACACCGATTGGCTGAATGGATACAAAAACAAGACCCATATATATGCTGTCTACAAGAGACCCACTTCAGACCTAGAGACACATACAGACTGAAAGTAAGAGGATGGAAAAAGATATTCCATGCAAATGGAAACCAAAAGAAAGCTGGAGTAGCAATTCTCATATCAGACAAAATAGACTTTTAAATAAAGACTATTAGAAGAGACAAAGAAGGACACTACATAATGATCAAGGGATCGATCCAAGAAGAAGATATAACAATTGTAAATATTTATGCACCCAACATAGGAGGACCTCAACGTATAAGGCAAATACTAACAGCCATAAAAGGGGGAATTGACAGTAACACATTCATAGGAGGGGATTTTAACACCCCACTTTCACCAATGGAGAGATCATCCAAAATGAAAATAAATAAGGAAACACAAGCTTTAAATGATACATTAAACAAGATGGACTTAATTGATATTTATCGGACATTCCATCCAAAAACAACAGAATACACATTTTTCTCAAGTGCTCATGGAATATTCTCCAGGATAGATCATATATTGGGTCACAAATCAAGCCTTGGTAAATTTAAGAAAATTGAAATTGTATCAAGTATCTTTTCCGACCACAATGCCATGAGACTAGATATCAATTACAGGAAAAGATCTGTAAAAAATACAAACACATGGAGGCTAAACAATACACTACTTAATAACGAAGTGATCACTGAAGAAATCAAAGAGGAAATCAAAAAATACCTAGAAACAAATGACAATGGAGACACAACGACCCAAAACCTATGGGATGCAGCAAAAGCAGTTCTAAGGGGGAAGTTTATAGCAATACAAGCCCACCTTAAGAAGCAGGAAACATCTCGAATAAACAACCTAACCTTGCACCTCAAGCAATTAGAGAAAGAAGAACAAAAAAACCCCAAAGCTAGCAGAAGGAAAGAAATCATAAAAATCAGATCAGAAATAAATGAAAAAGAAATGAAGGAAACAATAGCAAAGATCAATAAAGCTAAAAGCTGGTTCATTGAGAAGATAAACAAAATTGATAAACCATTATCCAGACTCATCAAGAAGAAAAGGGAGAACACTCAAATCAATAGAATTAGAAATGAAAAAGGAGAAGTAACAACTGACAGTACAGAAATACAAAAGATCATGAGAGATTACTACAAGCAACTCTATGCCAATAAAATGGACAGCCTGGAAGAAATGGACAAATTCTTAGAAATGCACAACCTGCCAATTCTGAATCAGGAAGACATAGAAAATATGAACAGACCAACCAAACGCACTGAAATTGAAACTGTGATTAAAAGTCTTCCAACAAACAAAAGTCCAGGACCAGATGGCTTCACAGGCGAATTCTATCAAACATTTAGAGAAGAGCTAACACCTATCCCTCTCAAACTCTTCCAAAATATAACAGAGAGAGGCGCACTCCCAAACTCATTCTATGAGGCCACCATCACCCTCATACCAAAACCAGACAAGGATGTCACAAAGAAAGAAAACTACAGGCCAATATCACTGATGAACAAAGATGCAAAAATCCTCAACAAAATACTAGCAAACAGAATCCAACAGCACATTAAAAGGATCATACACCATGATCAAGTGGGGTTTATTCCAGGGATGCAAGGATTCTTCAATATATGCAAGTCAATCAACATGATACACCATATTAACAAATTGAAGGAGAAAAACCATATGATCATCTCAATAGATGCAGAGAAAGCTATCGACAAAATTCAACGCCAATTTATGATAAAAACCCTGCAGAAAGTAGGCATAGAGGGAACTTTCCTCAACATAATAAAGGCCATATATGACAAACCCACAGTCAACATCGTCCTCAATTGTAAAAAAGTGAAAGCATTTCCACTAAGATCAGGAACTAAACAAGGTTGCCCACTCTCACCACTCATATTCAACATAGTTTTGGAAGTTTTAGCCACAGCAATCAGAGAAGAAAAGGAAATAAAAGGAATCCAAATCGGAAAAGAAGAAGTAAAGCTGTCACTGTTTGCAGATGACATGATACTATACAAAGAGAATCCTAAAGATGCTACCAGAAAACTACTGGAGCTAATCAATGAATTTGGTAAAGTAGCACGATACAAAATTAATGCACAGAAATCTCTGGCATTCCTATACACTAATGATGAAAAATCTGAAAGTGAAATCAAGAAAACACTCCCATTAACCATTGCAACAAAAAGAATAAAATATCTAGGAATAAACCTACCTAAGGAGACAAAAGACCTGTATGCAGAAAATTATAAGACACTGATGAAAGTAATTAAAGATCATACAAATAGACGGAAAGATATACCATGTTCTTGGATTGGAAGAATCAACATTGTGAAAATGACTCTACTACCCAAAGCATTCTACAGATTCAATGCAATCCCTATCAAACTACCACTGGCATTTTTCACAGAACTAGAACAAAAAATTTCACAATTTGTATGGAAACACAAAAGACCCTGAATAGCCAAAGCAATCTTGAGAATGAAAAACGGAGCTGGAGGAATCAGGCTCCCTGACTTCAGAGTATACTACAAAGCTACAGTAATCAAGACAGTATGGTACTGGCACAAAAACAGAAAGATAGATCAATGGAACAAGATAGAAAGCCCAGAGATAAACCCACACACATATGATCACCTTATCTTTGATAAAGGAGGCAGGAATGTACAGTGGAGAAAGGACAGCCTCTTCAATAAGTGGTGCTGGGAAAACTGGACAGCTACATGTAAAAGTATGAAATTAGATCACTCTCTAACACCATACACAAAAATAGGCTCATAATGGATTAAAGATCTAAATGTAAGGCCAGAAACTATCAAACTCTTAGAGGAAAACATAGGCAGAACACTCTATGACATAAATCACAGCAAGATCCTTTTTGACCCACCTCCTAGAGAAATGGAAATAAAAACAAAAATAAACAAATAGGACCTAATGAAAATTAAAAGCTTTTGCACAGCAAAGGAAACCATAAATCAGACCAAAAGACAACCCTCAGAATGGGAGAAAATATTTGCAAATGAAGCAACTGACAAAGGATTAATCTCCAAAATTTACAAGCAGCTCATGCAGCTCAATATCAAAAAAACAAACAACCCAATCCAAAAATGGGCAGAAGACCTAAATAGACATTTCTCCAAAGAAGATATACAGACTGCCAACAAACACATGAAAGAATGCTCAACGTCATTAATCATTAAAGAAATGCAAATGAAAACTACAATGAGATATCATCTCACACCAGTCAGAATGGCTATCATCAAAACATCTAGAAACAATAAATGCTGGAGAGGGTGTGCAGAAAAGTGAACACTCTTGCACTGCTGGTGAGAATGTGAATTGGTACAGCCACTATGGAGAACAGTATGGAGGTTCCTTAAAAAACTACAAATAGAACTACCATATGACCCAACAATCCCACTACTGGGCATATACCCTGAGAAAACCATAATTCAAAAAGAGTCATGTACCAAAATATTCATTGCAGCTCTATTTACAATAGCCGAGAGATGGAAACAACCTAAGCGTCCATCATCGGATGAATGGATAAAGAAGATGTGGCACATATATACATGGAATATTACTCAGCCATAAAAAGAAATGAAATTGAGCTATTTGTAATGAGGTGGATGGACCTAGAGTCTGTCATACAGAGTGAAGTAAGTCAGAAAGAGAAAAATAAATACCATATGCTAACACATATATATGGAATTTAAGAAAAAAAATGTCATGAAGAACCTATGGGTAAGACAGGAATAAAGACACAGACCTACTAGAGAATGGACTTGAGGATATGGGGAGGTGGAAGGGTAAGCTGTGACAAAGTGAAAGAGTGACATGGACATATATACACTACCAAACGTAAAATAGATAGGTAGTGGGAAGCAGCCGCATAGCACAGGGAGATCAGCTCCGTGCTTTGTGACCGCCTGGAGGGGTGGGATAGGGAGGGTGGGAGGGAGGGAGATGCAAGAGGGAAGCGATATGGGAACATATGTATATGTATAACTGCTTCACTTTGTTATAAAGCAGAAACTAACACACCATTGCAAAGCAATTATACTCCAATTAAGATGTAAAAAAAAAAAAAGAAAAGAAAAGAATGATGTCTGCTGTGGCTTTGTCATATATGGTCTTTATTATGTTGAGGTAGATTCCTTCTATGTCCACTTTCTGGAGAGATTTTATCTTCAGTGGGTGTTGAATTTTGTCAAACAATTTTTCTGCATCTATTGAGATGATCATTTGGTCTTTATTCTTCAATTTGTTAATATGGTGTATCTCATTCATTGATTTGTGTATATTGAAGAATCCTTGCATTCCTGGGTTAAATCCCACTTGATCATGGTGTATGACCCTTTTAATGTGTTGTTGAATTCTGTTTGCTAGTATTTTGTTGAGGAGCTTTGCATCTATATTCATCAGTGATATTGGTCTGTAATTTTCTTTTTTTTAAGTATCTTTGTCTGGTTTTGGTATGAGGGTGATGGTGGCCTCATAGAATGAGTTTGGGAGTGTTCCTTCCTCTGCAGTTGTTTGGAAGAGTTTGAGAAGGATAGGTGTTAGCTCTTCTCTAAATGTTTGATGGAATTCACCTCTGAAGCCATCTGGTCCTGGACTTTTGTTTGTTGGAAGATTTTTAATCACAGTTTCGATTTCGTTAATTGTGATTGATCTGTTCATATTTTCTGTTTCTTCCTGGTTCACTCCTGGAATGCTATATCTTTCTAAGAATATGTCCATTTCTTCCAGGTTGTACATTTTATTGGCATAGAGTTGCTTGTAGTAGTCTCTTAGGATGCTTTGTATTTCTGTGGTGTCTGTTGTAACTTCTCCTTTTTCATTTCTAATTTTGTTGATTTGAGTCCTCTCCCTCTTTTTCTTGGTGAGTCTGGCTAATGGTTTACCAATTTTGTTTATCTTCTCAAAGAACCAACTTTTATTTTTATTGATATTTGCTATTTTTTTGTTTCTATTTCATTTATTTCTGCTCTCATCTTTATGATTCCTTTCCTTCTACTAACTTTGGGTTTTGTTTGTTCTTTTTTCTCTAGTTCCTTTAGTTGTAAAGTTAGATTGTTTATTTGAGATTTTTCTTGTTTTTTGAGGTAGGCTTGTATTGTTATAAACTTCCCTCTTAGAACTGCTTTTGCTGCATCCCATAGGTTTTGGATCATTGTGTTTTCATTGTCATTTGTCTCTAGGTATTTTTTGATGTCCACTTTGATTTCTTCAGTGATCTCTTGGTTATTTAGTAACATATTGTTTAGCCTCCATGTGTTTGTGTTTTTTCCGTTTTTTCCCCTGTAATTGATATCTAATCTCATACCGCTGTAGTCAGAAAAGATGCTTGATATGATTTCAATTTTCTTAAATTCACTGAGGCTTGATTTGTGACACAAGATGTAATCTGTTCTGGAGAATGTTCCTTGTGCACTTGAGAAGAAAGTGTAATCTGCTGTTTTTGAGATGGAATGTCCTATAATTATCAATTAAATCTATCTGGTCTATTGTGTCATTTAAAGCTTGTGTTTCCTTATTAATTTTCTGTTTGGATGATCTGTCGATTGGTGTAAGTGAGGTGTTAACGTTTCCCACTATTATTGTGTTACTGTCAGTTTCCTCTTTTATAGCTGTTAGCTGCTGCCTTATGTATTGAGGTGCTCCTATGTTGGGTGCATATATATTTATAATTGTTATATCTTCTTCTTGGATTGATCCCTTGATCATTATGTAGTGTCCTTCCTTGTCTCCTGTAACATTCTTTATTTTAGCATCTATTTTTTTTGACATGAGTATTGCTACTCCAGCTTTCTTTTGATTTCCATTTGCATGGAATATCTTTTTCCATCCCCTCACTTTCAGTTTGTATGTGTCCCTAGGTCTGAAGTGGGTCTCTTGTGGACAGAATATATATGGGTCTTGTTTTTGTATCCATTCAGCGAGCCTGTGTCTTTTGGTTGGAGCATTTAATTCATTCACATTTAAGGTAATTATGTATGTCCCTATTACCATTTTCTTAATCGTTACGGGGTTTTTTTTGTAGGTCCTTTTCTTCTCTTGTGTTTCCCACTTAGAGAAGTTCCTTTAGCATTGTTGTAGAGCTGGTTTGGTGGTGCTGAATTCTCTTAGCTTTTGCTATTCTGTAAAGCTTTTGATTTCTCCATAGAATCTGAATGAGATCCTTGCCAGGGAAAGTAATCTTGGTTGTAGGTTCTTCCCTTTCATCACTTTAAATATATCATGCCACTGCCTTCTGGCTTGTAGAGTTTCTGCTGGGAAATCAACTGTTAACCTTATGGGAGTTCCCTTGTATGTTATTTGTCTTTTTTTCCCTTTTGCTTTCAATAATTTTTCTTTGTCTTCAATTTTTTTCAATTTGATTACTATGTGTCTCAGTGCATTTCTCCTTGGGTTTATCCTGCCTAGGACTCTCTGCACTCCCTGGACTTGGGTGGCTATTCCCTTTCCCTTGTTAGTGTAGTTTTCAACTATAATCTCTTCAAATATTTTCTCTGGTCCTTTCTCTCTCTCTTCTCCTTCTGGGACCCCTATAATGTGAATGTTGTTGCGTTTATGTTGTCCCAGTGGCCTCTTAGTTTGTCTTCATTTCTTTTCATTGTTTTTTCTTTATTCTGTTCCATGGCAGTAAATTCCAGCATTCTGTCTTCCAAGTCACTTATCCATTCTTCTGCCTCACTTATTCTGCTATTGATTCCTTCTAGTGTATTTTTCATCTCAGTTATTGTATTGTTCATCTCTGTTTGTTTGTTCTTTAATTCTTCTAGGTCTTTGTTAAACATTTCTTGCATCTTCTCAATCTCTGCCTCCATTCTTTTTCTGAGGTCCTGGATCATCTTTACTATCATTATTTTGAATTCTTTTTCTGGAAGGTTTCCTATCTCCACTTCATTTAGTTGTTTTTCTGGGTTTTTATCTTGTCCCTTCTTCTGGTACATAGCCCTCTGCCTTTTCATCTTGTCTATCTGTGATTGTGGGTTTTGTTCCACAGGCTTCAGGATTGTAGTTCTTGCTTCTGCTGTCTGCCCTCTGGTGGATGAAGCTTTCTAAGAGGCTTGTGCTAGCTTCCTGATGGCAGGGACTGTTCGTGGGTAGAGCTGGGTGTTGCTCTGGTGGGCAGTGTTCAGTAAAACTTTAATCTACTTGTCTGCTGACGTGTGGGGCCAGGTTTCCTCCCTGTTGGTTGTTTGGCCTGAGGTGACCCAGCACTGGAGCCTACTGGGCTCTATGGTGGGGCTAATGGCGGGCTCTGGGAGGGCTCACGCCATGGAGTACTTCCCAGAATTTCTGCTCCCAGTGTCCTTTTCCTCATGGTGAGCTACAGCCACCCCCTGCGTCTGCAGGAGACCCTCCAACACTAGCAGTTGTGTCTGGTTCAGTCTCCTCTGGGGTCACTGCTCTTTCCCCTGGGTCCTGATGTGCACACTACTTTGTGTGTGCCCTCCAAGAGTGGAGTCTCTGTTTCCCCTACTCCTGTCAAAGTCCTGCAATCAAGTCCTGGTAGACTTCAAAGTCTGCTTCTCTAGGAATTCCTACTCCTGTCACCGGACCCCCATGTTGGGAAGCTTGACGTGAGGCTCAGAACCTTCACTCCAGTGGGTGGACTTCTGTGGTATAAGTGGTCTCCAGTTTGTGAATCACCTACCCAGCAGTTATGGGATTTGATTTTATTTTGATTGCCCCCCTCCTACCATCTCATTGTGGCTTCTCCTTTGTCTTTGGATATGGGGTGTTTTTTGGTGAGTTCCAGTGTCTTCCTGTTGATGATTGTTCAGCAGTTAGTTTGGACTCCAGTGTTCTCGCAAGAGGGAGTGAGCGCACGTCCTTCTACTCTGCCATCTTGAACCAATCCTGGAAAAATTCTATTTTTTGTATTACTAATTTTCTCTTCAGCTATGTCTGATCTGTTGTTTAACCTGTGAGTTTTTTTGTTGTAATTATTTTTTAATTCCAGAAGTTCTACTTCATTATTTTCCAAATATAATGAGTTATTTTTACAATTGCCTCTTTCTTATAGACATTTGGAAGTTTATCTTTTATTCTTTTAAACAGAAGATTGGTTCTTCCATGTCTGATAATATCATACCTGAGGTCTTTGCTTGTCTGTCTCTACTGTCAGTTGTTCCTGCTAGTTCTTGGTTTTGGTGCCTTCTTTGTGCGTATTGATTTTACTTTGGACTGCTCATTTCCCTTGGAATACTATTTGTGGGGATTCCTTGAAACCTCGGACAGAAGTACATTCCTCAGAGAGAATTTGTGTCTCCTTCTACCAGGGAGCTGGGAACACTACCATCTGGGACAACTTTAAAGTTAATTCACAGCTTGAGGTTTTTAGATCTCTCACAATGTGAATACAAACGTGAACCCAAGCATGAACTAGCTTATGGTCACAATGCCCTCAGGGACTTCTCCCCACTATTCTATCAGAACCCAGGCAATACCCCATGCAGTCACCAGGAGTCAGAGGGTGTGAAAGTTTAGTTCTGGGTCACACTTACACTGAGGGTTTGGCAATTTGAAGGGTCCAGTTTTGTGGGAAGTATCTTCTCTTAGAATCCCCACCTAGAGAAGACCCTGGGCTTTGTCTTCTCTTCTCTGTGCCACACATACAGGGGAAAACAAAGCTCAAGGGCAAAATATTCAGAAAATGCCCTCAGGGCAAAAGCTTTCTCTGAGTGTCACTTTCAGTTCTGGGATCCTCTCAGAATGTGGCTGTATAACTTCCTCCTACTCTACCAGCCCTTAGAAGCTTTCAAGTAGATTTAAAAGATTTTTTTAATCTAGCAGTTTTAGTTGTTTTCATCAGGAAAACCATCTAGCCTCTCATATGACTGACAATGGAAATCTCATGATTTTTTTGAGATCAGGGAACCCCAAACTACCAAAACCCATGATAGTCTATGTTCAAGAAGAAATTAAAAAAAAAAAAAAATATATATATATATTTCCATGTGGCTCACTTTATAGTTCACTAGGTATTAACATCTTATCTCCTGTCCATCTTTTCCTCTCCTTTCCAACATCAAGCAGCCTAATTCAGGCTTCATCACCTTTAGCAGCCTCCTATCTGATCCCTGACTTCCAGCTTCGCTCTCCAATTCATCTTGCCAGAATAGCATTCCTAAAAACAATTCAGCCACCTCACTCCTTTGTATACAGATATCCTATAGCTGTCCATTGCTTATCAGATAAAAATCACTCTTCATCCTAAGAGGGAACACTTCTCTACATGAAGATTCACGTTTATATAGCTTGACTCCTCAAAACAGATAAAAATATACATCTGCAAGACTTAACTCAGCACTGATTTCTTCTCTGAGTTATTCTGTACTACCTTTGGTCTCTATTATTTTTCTTCCCTGGGCAATGAAGAAATTTATGTAGTAACACACAATCTATTACTCTTTTTTTTAAAAAATAATTTTTATTGGAGCATGATTTTTATTGGAGTTGATTTGCAATGTTGTGTTAGTTTCAGGTGTACAGCAAAGTGAATCAGTTTTACATATACATATATCCACTCTTTTTCAGATTCTTTTCCCACATAGGTCATTACAGAGTATTGAGTAGAGCTCTTTGTGTTATACAGTAGGTCCTTATTAGTTATCTATTTCATATATAGTTCTGTGTATATATCCATCTTAACCTCCCAATTTATCCCTCCCCTCCTTTCTCCCCTGGTAACCGTAAGTTTGTTTTCTACATCTGTGACTCTATTTCTGTTTTGTAAATAAGTTCATTTGTACCATTTTTCAGATTCCACATATAAGCAGTATCATATATTTGTCTTTCTCTGTCTGACTTACTTTGCTCAGTATGACAATCTCTAAGTCCATCCATGTCACTGCAAATGGCATTATTTCATTCTTTTTTATGGCTGAGTAATATTCCATTGTATATATGTACCACATCTTCTTTATCAAATCCTTTGTTGATGAACACTTAGGTTGCAGTAAATAGTGCTGCAATGAACATTGGGGTGCATGTATCTTTTCAAATTATGGTTTTCTCCAGATATATGTCCAGGAGTGGGATTGCTGGATCATATGGTAGTTCTATATTTAGTTTGTTTAAGGAACCTCCATACAGTTCTCCATAGTGTTTGTACCAATTGACATTCCCACCAACAGTGTAGGAGGGTTCCCTTTTCTCCACAACCTCTCCAGCATTTATTGTTTGTAGATTGTTTTGATGATGGCCATTCTGACCGGTGTGAGGTGATAATCATTGTAGTTTTTTTTTTTTGGAATATGTGTTACATCTTTTTTTTTTTTTTTTTTAAACATCTTTATTGGGGTATAATTGCTTTACAATGGTGTGTTAGTTTCTGCTTTATAACAAAGTGAATCAGTTATACATATACATATGTTCCCATATGTCTTCCCTCTTGCGTCTCCCTCCCTCCCACTCTCCCTATCCCACCCCTCCAGGCTGTCACAAAGCACCGAGCTAATATCCCTGTGCCTTGCGGCTGCTTCCCCCTAGCTATCTACCTTACTACATTTGTTAGTGTGTATATGTCCATGACTCTCTCTCGCCCTGTCAAAGCTCACCCTTCCCCCTCCCCATATCCTCAAGTCCGTTCTCCAGTAGGTCTGTGTCTTTATTCCTGTCTTACCCCTAGGTTCTTCATGACATTTTTTTTCCCCTTAAATTCCATATATATGTGTTAGCATACGGTATTTGTCTTTTTCTTTCTGACTTACTTTACTCTGTATGACAGACTCTAGGTCTATCCATCTCATTACAAATAGCTCAATTTCATTTCTTTTTAAGGCTGAGTAATATTCCATTGTATATATGTGCCACATCTTCTTTATCCATTCATCCGATGATGGGCGCTTAGGTTGTTTCCATCTCCGGGCTATTGTAAATAGAGCTGCAATGAACATTTTGGTACATGACTCTTTTTGAATTTTGGTTTTCTCAGGGTATATGCCCAGTAGTGGGATTGCTGGGTCATATGGTAATTCTATTTGTAGTTTTTTAAGGAACCTCCATACTGTTCTCCATAGTGGCTGAACCAATTCACATTCCCACCAGCAGTGCAAGAGTGTTCCCTTTTCTCCACACCCTCTCCAGCATTTATTGTTTCTAGATTTTT
>NW_021703774.1:128755546-128817070 GCF_005190385.1 Monodon monoceros | reverse complement strand
CTTCCCCCTTAGAACTGCTTTTGCTGCATCCCATAGGTTTTGGGTCGATGTGTCTCCATTGTCATTTGTTTCTAGGTATTTTTTGATTTCCTCTTTGATTTCTTCAGTGATCACTTCATTATTAAGTAGTGTATTGTTTAGCCTCCATGTGTTTGTATTTTTTACAGATCTTTTCCTGTAATTGATATCTAGTCTCATGGCGTTGTGGTCAGAAAAGATACTTGATACAATTTCAATTTTCTTAAATTTACCAAGGCTTGATTTGTGACCCAAGATATGATCTATCCTGGAGAATGTTCCATGAGCACTTGAGAAAAATGTGTATTCTGTTGTTTTTGGATGGAGTGTCCTATAAATATCAATTAAGTCCATCTTGTTTAATGTATCATTTAAAGCTTGTGTTTCCTTATTTATTTTCATTTTGGATGATCTGTCCATGGGTGAAAGTGGGGTGTTAAAGTCCCCTACTATGAATGTGTTACTGTCAGTTCCCCCTTTTATGGCTGTTAGTATTTGCCTTATGTATTGAGGTGCTCCTATGTTGGGTGCATAAATATTTACAATTGTTATATCTTCTTCTTGGATCGATCCCTTGATCATTATGTAGTGTCCTTCTTTGTCTCTTGTAATAGTCCTTATTTTAAAGTCTATTTTGTCTGATATGAGAATTGCTACTCCAGCTTTCTTTTGGTTTCCATTTGCATGGAATATCTTTTTCCATCCCCTTATTTTCAGTCTGTATGTGTCTCTAGGTCTGAAGTGGGTCTCTTGTAGACAGCATATATAAGGGTCTTGTTTTTGTATCCATTCAGCCAATCTGTGTCTTTTGGTGGGAGCATTTAGTCCATTTACATTTAAGGTAATTATCGATATGTATGTTCCTATTCCCATTTTCTATATTGTTTTGGGTTCGTTATTATAGGTCTTTTCCTTCTCTTGTGTTCCTTGTCTAGAGAAGTTCCTTTAGCATTTGTTGTAAAGCTGGTTTGGTGGTGCTAAACTCTCTCAGCTTTTGCTTGTCTGTAAAGGTTTTAATTTCTCCATCAAATCTGAATGAGATCCTTGCTGGGTAGAGTAGTCTTGGTTGCAGGTTTTTCTCCTTCATCACTTTCAGTATGTCCTGCCACTCCCTTCTGGCTTGTAGGGTTTCTGCTGAGAGATCAGCTGTTAACCTTATGGGGATTCCCTTGTGTGTTATTTGTTGTTTTTCCCTTGCTGCTTTTAATATGCTTTCTTTGTATTTAATTTTTGACAGTTTGATTAATATGTGTCTTGGCGTATTTCTCCTTGTATTTATCCTGTATGGGACTCTCTGTGCTTCCTGGACTTGATTAACTATTTCCTTTCCCATATTATGGAAGTTTTCAACTATAATCTCTTCAAATATTTTCTCAGTCCCTTTCTTTTTCTCTTCTTCTTCTGGAACCCCTATAATTCGAATGTTGGTGCGTTTAATGTTGTCCCAGAGGTCTCTGAGACTGTCCTCAGTTCTTTTCATTCTTTTTTCTTTATTCTGCTCTGCAGTAGTTATTTCCACTATTTTATCTTCCAGGTCACTTATCCGTTCTTCTGCCTCAGTTATTCTGTTATTGATCCCATCTAGAGTACTTTTAATTTCATTTATTGCGTTGTTCATCATTGCTTGTTTCATCTTTATTTCTTCTAGGTCCTTGTTAACTGTTTCTTGCATTTTGTCCATTCTACTTCCAAGATTTTGGATCATCCTTACTATCATTATTCTGAATTCTTTTTCAGGTAGACTGCCTATTTCCTCTTCATTTGTTAGGTCTGGTGCATTTTTATCTTGCTCCTTCATCTGCTGTGTGTTTTTCTGTCTTCTCATTTTGCTTATCTTACTGTGTTTGGGGTCTCCTTTTTGCAGGCTGCACGTTCGTAGTTCCCGTTGTTTTTGATGTCTGTCTCCAGTGGCTAAGGCTGTTTCAGTGGGTTGTGTAGGCTTCCTGGTGGAGGGGACTAGTGCCTGTGTTGTGGTGGATGAGGCTGGATCTTGTCTCTCTAGTGGGCAGGTTCACGTCTGGTGGTGTGTTTTGGGGTGTCTGTGGCCTTATTATGATTTTAGGCAGCCTCTCTGCTAATGGGTGGGGTTGTGTTCCTGTTTTGCTAGTTGTTTGGCATAGGTTGTCTAGCACTGTGGCTTGCTGGTCGTTGAGTGAAGCTGGGTGCTGGTGTTAAGATGGAGGTCACTGGGAGATTTCCACCATTTAATATTATGTGGAGCTGGGAGGTCTCTTGTTGACCAGTGTCCTGAAGTTGGCTCTCCTACCTCAGAGGCAGAGCCCTGACTCCTGGCTGGAGCACCAAGAGCCTTTCATCCACACGGCTCAGAATAAAAGGGAGAAAAAGTAGAGAGAATTAGTAGAAGTATGAGGAAAGAAAGAAGGAAAGGAGGAAAGGAAGGAAGGAAGAAAGAAGCAAAGAAGGAAAGAAAGGAGGGAGGGAGGGAGGGAGGAAGGAAGGAAGGAAGGAGGGAAAGAAGGAAAAAAGACAGAAAGAAAGAAGATACAGTAAAAATAAAATAAAGTATAATATAGTTATTGAATTAAAAAATATTTAAAAAAAAAAAGGGACGGATAGAAGCTTAGGACAAATGTTGGAAGCAAAGCTATACAGAGAAAATCTTACACAGAAGCATACACATACACCTTCACAAAAAGAGGTAAAGGGGGAAAAATCATAAATCTTGCTCTCAGAGACCACCTCCTCAATTTGGGGTGATTCGTTGTCTAAAGGAGGGAAGGACGGAAGGAAAGAAAGAAAGAAAGAAGGAACGAAGGTAAAGTATAATAAAGTTATTACAATTAAAATTAATTATTGAGAAAAAAAAATTTTTTTAAAAAACCATGGACGGATAGAGCCCTAGGACAAATGGTGGAAGCAAGAGTATACAGACAAGATCTCACACATAAGCATACACATACACATTCACAAAAAGAGGAAAAGGGAAAAAAATCATAGATCTCGCTCCTAAATTCCACCTCTTCAATTTGGGATCATTCCTTGTCTATTCAGGTATTCCACAGATGCAGGCTATATCAAATTGATTGTGGAGCTTTAATCCGCTGCTTCTGAGGCTGCTGGGAGAGATTTCCCTTTCTCTTCTTTGTTCTCACAGCTCACAGGAGCTCAGCTTTGGATTTGGCCCTGCCTCTGCGTGTAGGTCGCTGGAGGGCGTCTGTTTTTTGCTCAGACAGGACAGGGTTAAAGGGGCCGCTGATTCGGGGGCTCTGGCTCACTCAGGCCGGGGGTGAGGGGGGGGAAGGAGGGGCACTGTGTGCGGGGCGGGCCTGCGGCGTCAGAGGCGGCGTGACGTTGCGGCAGAGGCCGGCGTGACGTTGCACCAGCCTGAGGCCCGCCGTGCGTTCTCCCGGGGAAGTTGTCCCTGGTTCCCGGGAACCTGGCAGTGGCGGGCTGCACAGGCTCCACGGAAGAGGGGTGTGGAGAGTGACCTGTGCTCGCACACAGGCCCCTTGGTGGCGGCAGCAGCAGCCTTAGCGTCTCCCGCCCGTCTCTGGGGTCCGCGCTTTTAGCCGCGTCTCGCGCCCGTCTCTGGGGTTCGCGCTTTTAGCCGCGGCTCGCGCCCGTCTCTGGAGTTCCTTTAAGCAGCGCTCTTAAACCCCTCTCCTCGCGCACCAGGAAACAAAGAGGGAAGAAAAAGTCTCTTGCCTCTTCGGCAGGTGCAGGTTTTTCCCCGAACTCCCTCCCGGCTAGTCGTGGTGCACTAACCCCTTCAGGCTATGTTCAAGCCGCCAACCCCAGTCCTCTCCCTGCGCTCCGTCCAAAACTGGAACCCGAGCCTCAGCTCGCAGCCCCGCCCGCCCCGGCGGGTAAGCATACAAGCCTCTCGGGCTGGTGAGTGCCGGTCGGCACCGATCCTCTGTGCGGGAATCTCCCCGCTTTGCCCTCCGCACCCGTCGCTGTGCACTACTCCGTGGTCCCGAAGCTCCCGCCTCCGCCTCCCGCAGTCTCCGCCCGCGGAGGGGCTTCCTAGTGTGTGGAAACTTTTCCTCCTTCACAGCTCCCTCCCACTGGTGCAGGTTCCGTCCTTATTCTTTTGTCTCTGTTTTTTCTTTTTTTCTTTTGCCCTACCCAGGTACGTGGGGAGTTTCTTGCCTTTTGGGAGGTCTGAGGTCTTCTGCCAGCCTTCAGTAGGTGTTCTGTAAGAATTGTTCCACGTGTAGATGTATTTCTGGTGTATCCGTGGGGAGGAAGGCGATCTCCGCGTCTTACTCTTCCGCCATCTTCAAGGTCCCCCCTCATTGTAGTTTTGATTTGCATTTCTTTCATAATTAATGACATTGAGCATCTTTTCATGTGCTTTTTGGCCATCTGAATGTCTCCTTTGGAGAAATGTCTAGTCAAATCCTGTGTCCATTTTAAGATTGGGTTATTTGTCTTTTTATTACTGAGTTGAAAGAGTTCTTTGTACTTTCTAGATACAGGTCCCTTATCAGATATATGATATGCAAATATTTTCTCCCATTCTGAGCACTGTCTTTTCACTTTTGTGAGTGTTGTTTGCAGCCAAAATTTTTAAAGTTTGATGTAATGCAATTTATCTACTTATTCTTTTGTTGCTTGTGCTTTTCATGTCATATTTAAGGAACTATTGCCTAACCCAGTGCCATGAAGATTTGCCTCTATATTTTCTTCTAAGAGTTTTTATAATAGCAGCTTTGGAGTCTTTGTCAGCTAGGCCTACCATATGGGCTCATACAAAGGCAGTTTCTATTGCCTGTTTTTTGCCCTGTTCCTTTGCATGTTACAGAATTTTTATTGAAGACTAGACATTTTAGATAATATGTTGTAGCGACTCAATATTAACCCCCCCCCCAACCTGGTTGTTGTTGTTTGCCTGTGTGTTTGTTTCATGACTTGGCTGCACAAACTCGACAAAGTCTAATTCTACTGCCATATGCAGCCTCTGAAACCCCTCCTCAGACCTTTCTCCATTTGTTTCTGTCTTTTATCTTGACTTCCTAGGGGTCACCCCTGGGTTGGCATGAACCACTTGTTGGTGAAAGGTTGTGCTTAACCCCTGTAGGTAGGTAGATGTTTACCCTTACTGGCACAAAAACAGAAAGATAGATCAATGGAACAAGATAGAAAGCCCAGAGATAAACCCACGCACATATGATCACCTTATCTTTGATAAAGGAGGCAGGAATGTACAGTGGAGAAAGGACAGCCTCTTCAATAAGTGGTGCTGGGAAAACTGGACAGCTACATGTAAAAGTATGAGATTAGATCACTCCCTAACACCATACACAAAAATAAGCTCAAAATGGATTAAAGACCTAAATGTAAAGCCAGAAACTATCAAACTCTTAGAGGAAAACATATGCAGAACACTCTATGACATAAATCACAGCAAGATCCTTTTTGACCCACCTCCTAGGGAAATGGAAATAAAAACAAAAATAAACAAATAGGACCTAATGAAACTTCAAAGCTTTTGCACAGCAAAGGAAACCATAAACAAGACCAAAAGACAACCCTCAGAATGGGAGAAAATATTTGCAAATGAAGCAACTGACAAAGGATTAATCTCCAAAATTTACAAGCAGCTCATGCAGCTCAATATCAAAAAAACAAACAACCCAATCCAAAAATGGGCAGAAGACCTAAATAGACATTTCTCCAAAGAAGATATACAGACTGCCAACAAACACATGAAAGAATGCTCAACATCATTAATCATTAGAGAAATGCAAATGAAAACTACAATGAGATATCATCTCACACCAGTCAGAATGGCCATCATCAAAACATCTAGAAACAATAAATGCTGGAGAGGGTGTGGAGAAAAGGGAACACTCTTGCACTGCTGGTGGGAATGTGAATTGGTACAGCCACTATGGAGAACAGTATGGAGGTTCCTTAAAAATCTACAAATAGAACTACCATATGACCCAGCAATCCCACTACTGGGCATATACCCTGAGAAAACCATAATTCAAAAAGAGTCATGTACCAAAATGTTCATTGCAGCTCTATTTACAATAGCCAGGACATGGAAGCAACCTAAGTGTCCATCAACAGATGAATGGATAAAGAAGATGTGGCACATATATACAATGGAATATTACTCAGCCATAAAAAGAAACGAAATTGAGCTATTTGTAATGAAGTGGATAGACCTAGAGTCTGTCATACAGAGTGAAGTAAGTCAGAAAGAGAAAGACAAATACCGTATGCTAACACATATATATGGAATTTAAGAAAAAAATTGTCATGAAGAACCTAGGGGTAAGATAGGAATAAAGACGCAGACCTACTAGAGAATGGACTTGAGGATATGGGGAGGTAGAAGGGTAAGCTGTGACAAAGCGAGAGAGTGGCATGGACATATATACACTACCAAACGTAAAATAGATAGGTAGTGGGAAGCAGCCGCATAGCCCAGGGAGATCAGCTCGGTGCTTTGTGACCACCTAGAGGGGTGGGATAGGGAGGTTGGGAGGGAGGGAGATGCAAGAGGGAAGAGATATGAGAACATATGTATATGTATAACTGCTTCACTTTGTTATAAAGCAGAAACTAACACACCATTGTAAAGCAATTATACTCCAATAAAGATGTAAAAAAAAAAACAATGAATGTGTATGTAGTTTGGAGGTTTCTATCACAATTCAGGGAGTTTCTTTTTTTGCCCCATGTCCTGTGAGGCACTGTAGTGTGGAGGCTCCCTCTCTTATCCCTTCTCAGCAGTACAGCCTTGGGCATTCACACAGGCTTCCAGATGGCCACGGATACGTGTGATTTTTATTTTTAAACCTGGCTTTTTAGGAGTAACCCCTGGGTCAGAGTAGCTTATTGCTCAGTCACCACTGGGTCAGAGGCTGTGTTTAAGCCCTTTGTGCTAGTGCAGCTTCTGCCCTAGGTTAATAGCTCTGCGTACAACTTGAGAGATACTTTCAAGTCCACCCCACATCCCACTCTGATTGTTTCTGGACTGTGCAGCCTAGCACATGAATGCATCCTTCCTGACTACACAATTGACTGTGATCCCAGGAGGCGCTCCTCTTAGCTGTCTTTCTCTGCTTGCTTCTACTACACTTCTGCTCTGCCACTGTTCTTGTACAATGGAGCTACCAGCCTCCTTTTAATTGCTCTCCACCAAGATCCCCATTGGTTTTACCACTGCTTTAGGTATGGGGTGCTCCACACTGTTCCAAATGAAGTCCATCCCTCAGGCAGAGCTGTGGCGTTCTTCAGTCCTTATGAGCCGCCTTTGTCCTGAGCAGAACCCCTATGCCACTGCAGCAGAGCTGGGGACAGATACTTATTTTTATTAAAATGACACCCTCGCTCTATGAGTGAGCACTGGATGAGGTGGTAGCCCCTGAACTTCTTGGCTTTCCCCTCCTGGCATGGAACCTCCACCCTCCAAGCAAGTTGGGATGGGGGTGATAGGGCTCCAGCGTTCTCAGCCTCTGCACTCAGAGGAGAGCTTCCATCCTATGCATTAGAGCTGGGTGAGGAAGGGAAACTCCATCCTTTTAGCCATGCTTGCCCAGAATAGATCTTCTGAAACATGGGGCCGCGGAAGATAAGAAACGGCAGCCTGCCCTTCCGTGTGGGAAACTTCAGCTCCAAACTGGGGGTTGGAGGGAGAGGGAGCCCCCGTCTTCGTGGCTGCACATGGCTGGAGCAGAGCGTCTATAACATGAAGCAGCTATAGAGAGGGGTAAAAGAGTGAGTTCTGGCTCAGATGTCATAGACTCTCACTGTTCTTACCAAGATTTAGTAGATTTTTTTGAATGAATCTTTCTCTCTTTGCTGTATGCCTTTAGGACAATTTTCAGAGATTTTAAATGCTTCTTTTATCATTTTCACCAGTGATTTGTTTTTCTTACTCCTCTATTCTGAAAGTTTTGAAGCCACACAATCTATTATTTGGTTAGAGAGAGATAGACTCTATTCATTCACTTGACAAATATTTATGGAGTATCAACTATGTGGCAGGCAATGATTTTGGTACTGGCTGACCTCTATTAACTTACTGTTTCAGAGGTTTACACATGTCTAGCACTCAGATCTCTAACAGGGGGGAGTGAGCCTCAAGGAAAGGGCCATGTCTATTTGGTCTTTGTAAATCACTATGGTATGCAACACAAAGTGAAGTCTATGCTTTTGTTCAATTTATTCCTTCCTGATATCCCTACTTGACTAACAGCACATTTTCAAAACTGCATTTTTCTGAAATGCTCATTTCCTCTTGCCTTTATTTAGCAAATCATTCTGGATTTTCTATTATTTGTCGCTGATACCAAAGTCACTGTGTCACCATCTTTGAGTACCCAATGTGGATTAGGTCTTTACATAAGCAGTGCCACCAAGGCTAGCATTAATCTCATGGTTGAAGTATTCCTATCCTATTCTGCAGATGGGAAAGCTGAGACTCAGACAGCTAAAGGGACTCACCTAATGTTATAGCAAGTAATTGCAGAGCATAGAGCTTCCTGCCACCAAAAGTAGCTGTCTTTCCTTCATGCCAACCTACCCTCATTTTCGACTTCTGAGAGCTTCTCTCAGAACTACAGCAAGTTTAAGAAAAAAGGTTTTCAACACCTTGAGTCATCTACAACAGCACATGCTTTGAAAGTCTGCTGATTTTCCCAAAGCATATACATGATCTGCTTCTTCATGCTTGTTGCACACAAAATGACTAATGAAGAACCAAAGGAGTAAAAAGGAGGGACCTCGTTACACCACCCCAAAACCCCCAAATGACCCCAATAAGGAAATGATCTGGCTGATTTACAAACATGTAGCCCACAAAATGGCAAATATAACTCAACCACAACCAATCTGGGCCTCGTTAGCTGAGTTGTAACAAGAACTTGTATGAATATCATTATGAAACACTTATTTAGGACAAGAATTTTGCTGAATTCAGAATTTTATCCTGCAACAACAACAACAACAAAAATCAGTTAAGAATGGTGAAGCATATCTACATCTCTGGTTTTGGGTTTTTTTAATTGATTTGATTTGAGCATCTGCAAAACGCTGCATCCTAAAGATCTTAGTCCTTCAATAGGCTTTGAGTGGGTCAGTTGGATCTTATTGGTTGGTTCCTTTAAACTAATCTAATCTCACACCTTCTCCACCAACCTGCAGAATCAATAAAACAAGGAGGGGTGAAACTGGAAAGAATTTGAGTGGAAGCCTCTGAGGAAAATGTGGGTTTGTTTCCTTCCGTGGCAGGAAGAAAAGTTGACATTTCAGTAAATTGTATTAGACTATAAACTTATTAGGTGTTAGACTGCTTATCTCCTAAGTTCTATAAAACACCTGAAATAGTATTACTTACCTATCAGGAGGTCTTCAAGTATTAGTTGATTATTGCAGCCCAAATCTCCCCTTCATTGCCATAGCTGATGGAACCAGGGGTTAAGTCACTTTAAATGTTTGCCCCTAAATCTGCTCTATTACCAGTCTTCATCTGCAATATGGCTTATTCATACCTTTTTTTTTTTTCTTTTGCATCTCTCTGGGGCTCCAACATGGGGTTGGAATGTCTTACATACAGTCTGAGCTGCTTTCTGGTCATCTCTCCCTTCCCTGTCTTCTGGCCGTTGTTTCTGTTGTCTAGAGTGTGCTGTTTTTCTGCTCAAGCATATTGATGCCCTAGGGGTTGGGTTGAGAGGGCCCCAAATGCTAATTCTTTCCCCATGGAGGGTAAGTTGCCTATGCCATTTGGGGCATGGAGAGGTAGACTAGAATTATGGCCCTTGGGGCAGCTTACTCTTAGAAGGAGTAAGGGAAGAGTTCAGCTGCCTAGGCCACTTTTTTCTTACTAATCATTTAAGTTTTTCCAACTCTCCTGGGAGGGAAAAAGGGGACAGTGAGTGGCTGAGAGTGTGACTTTCACTGAGTTCATTCCACAAAGAAGAAAACTTCAGGAGTGATGGAGAAGCATTTACCCCCTAATGCCCTGCAGTGTTTTGCTGAATGCCCTCAACATGGTAATGCTGATTTGCCCTTGGCCTCTAATGCCACTGGGGTTCCTAGGTCTAGATCCCAGGGATTCATCTCTCCCTCTGACCACTTCACCCCTCTCTCCTTCCCCTTTTCATACACTGTTCTTTTCATAAGAAGGAAGCCTACAGCCAAATCAGGGTGGGAGGGTGGCTAGAGCCATAATTCTACCAAGTTTTGTTTTGTTTTCCATTTTATAACCAGTGTGTTGAATGTTCTAAACTCAGTAGAGCACAAACATGAAAAATATTATTTGTTCCAGTGACTGCCCCTAAAAGGAGCTGTTGAATCTCACTCTCTCTTCCCTAAATGACATTTTAGGAAAAACTTTATGCTCATTTTCAGATATTTAAAAAAATGCAATATAATACAATTGATCCAGCTTAAACCTTCAAAATCATATCCAACTTAATCATCTTCCTCCCAGCTCAGGAGACTCGTTGTCTACCGTGGACGGGAGTGTGCTTTTCTCTTTCACTTTTCTTCCTTTCTTCCCTTTCTTCTCTAGTGTTTTTGGCCCTTAAAGAAGAGTGGGGAAGAGGGAAGCAGAATTCTTCTATTTAAGTGGTGCTCTTTGATCCTTCTTCCCTTGGCAGTCAACACCCAGGCACAGCAGAAGCCTAAATGCTGGGTCTCCCATTGGGCTCAACACTTGGAGTTCTTAATGGGATCCTGCAAAGGCCTCACACTGCACAGTGCCTCCTGTGGGAGATTCACCCTGGCATGATTTCTTATAATCCTCCCTCCACCCTGAGTTCCCCTTCTCATTGGTAAATCCCACATTTTTCTGGATGGAATACCTGGAAGACAGCTTAAGACTTATATGGTCACCTTAACTAAACACAGCAGAAGTTTGCTACATTCTCATAAAACAGAATTTAGCTAGGTGAGCTCTCTAGCCTGGGTGGGCTGTTCTGCTCCACAGAGTCATTCAGGAATCCAGGTTTCTTCATCTATATCTGCATTTCAGCCTGCAGGAAGGGGAAAGAGGAAGTCAGACTAAGTAACTTTGTTTTTTCTTTCTTTTTTTTTTTTTTTTTTGCGGTACGCGGGCCTCTCACTGTTCTGGCCTCTCCGTTGCGGAGCACAGGCTCCGGACGCACAGGCTCAGCGACCATGGCTTACAGGACCAGCCGCTCCGCAGCATGTGGGATCTTCCCGGACCGGGGCACGAACCCATGTTCCCTGCATCAGCAGGCGGACTCTCAACCACTGCGCTACCAGGGAAGCCCGCAACTTTGTTTTTAAAGTGATGACTGGTAGTTTCCATACATCATTTACACTTCCATCCTATTGGCCTGACTTTAGTCACATGACCATATCTAATTGCAAGGGAGGCTGGGAGAATGTAACCTTTGGCTGGTAGCCATGTGACCACCTGAAACTTTGGAGGTTTTTTAATTACTAAAAAAGAAAACAAAGAGAATGGATGTCAGGGCAGAGTTTAGCAGTCTTTGCCTCAGGCATGTATGAGTACGTCCTCATGTTGTACTCCAAACCACTGCCTTCAGGTTCTGTTGCCAAATGTGGACCATGGCACCAGACTTCTTCCTCGTTTCCTCTAGACTCCCAACACCCCTCCTTGCAATGTCTTCCTGCTCTCATTTTACCATGCATCAAACATATCTGTAGATACTGGAACCCCAACTGTAGACAAGTTTCCACATTCTTACTGTGACACATGCAGTTCAAAATCACTGTGGTAAGTGACATAGGTGTAACCTTAAGATGTTCTGGGAACACATAGCAGAGACACATCTAACTCACGTGGAGAGGGCAGAGCTGGAGAAGGCTGACAGCAACACCTGGGAAGAGTTCTGAAAGAGCAGGGGTTCATCAATGCAAAGGCATTATGAGCAACAAGAAGAGCGTGTGCAAAAACCAGGAAAGAGAGGGAGATAGTGCATTTGCAGAATAGCAAGTAGGACACTATTGCATGAGAGTCAAGTTTGGGTCAGAATGGGGGGTGTTTTTAGAAGATGAGGCTATGAAGGTAGGCAAGAAGCAAATGATGAAGGCCCTTGTGGACTCCAACTGTATCCTGAAGACAAATGGGATCTAATGTAGAGCTTTAAGGAGGGGAGTGACCCAAATGGATCTGCATTTGCAAAAGACAACTCTGATGGCTGGGTGAAGGAGGTATTGTAGCAGGTAAGATTGGGTGCTGCTAGAACAGTTGGGAGGTGATTAGAGAAATCCAAGGAAAAAATTAACAGCCTGAAGTAGAGTAATGACAGGTCTGCCTCCAAAGCTCACATTCTTTCCATGCTAATGCTGGTTTTCTTCTCTATTTGTTTGTTTGTACAATGTCTCATTCCACAAAGGATATGGCATGACTTTCACAAATTCACAAGTACAGTTAGTGAATATGAATCCCAGTCTGCAAAGTCAGGTATATAAAAAGTATTGTATTCCTTTGTTTTCTATATGTCAAACTTAATATCTAATCCAAGCCCACTCCTACTGGGTAGGTGGGCTGGCCACCCTTCCCACCTGGCGTCTTGCCACTTTTGTGAGCTCTGCTTCCCTCTGCTCTCTCTAAGGCCACAGATCCAAAGACTATGAGAATCACTTTGGCTTCTGGAGGAAATCCTCCTCTTTCCAAGTTTCCCTCAAAAGCCCTTTCTCTCCATGCAGGACACTTAGCTCATCCTCCTTAAAGATTTTAGGCTTTTCTAAACGAATCCAGAAAGGGAAGTCAACCATAATTTTATCACCTGTAAAGCAAGAAAGCACAGAACTTGCATGCTACTTTCAGAGAAGAAGGAAGAAAAGAAAAGTCATGAATTAACATGTCAAAAATGGTCCTTTCATGATATCATGTGATTATTTCACATATAAGTAATTCATGGTGAAGGGAAAATAAAATAAAATAAAATTAGTGAGACAGCTAGTGCTTTGAAAGCCACAATGTCAGCTCTGAGCTATCTAGTGACCAAAGCAAAAATGAAGACACAAACTAATATTGCAACTGCTCATGGCATCCACTAAAGAAAGCACATCTGTTTTTCAGAAGCAACATGGTTTTACCTACCCCTGGGATGAGAGGAAAGCTTCTCCACTGGATCCTTATGGAGTAGACACTGCATAATGCAGGAACCACCATGTTCAACAACATCCTTCCAATAATTACTTTTGTCTGATAACAATATAGGCAGCAGAGACTTAAAAAAAAAAACCCCTTATAAATGGTCTCTGAGCTCAGCGTGCCCTGGACTAGTCAGGAACACAGATAAGCAGACAATTGCAGCATGTTGTTAAAGTACCATGGTGGAGGTATTGTACAAAGAGCAAAGGAAACACTTTTTCAAGTTCCTAGTAGAAGGAAGGATAGAGGGAGCCCAGCACCCAAAGATCATGGGGGCTGGGATGAGGATGGAAAATGCTCAGGTCATAATAAATAGAAAAAATACAATCTCACATTCAAAACAAACTTATACAAAGTACTGAAAGGAAGTACACTAAATTACTAGTTGTTATTACCAGGTGATCATATTGTAGATGATTTTTTATATTTTGCCTTGAGCTTATCTATATTTTCAAATTTTATGATAAGAAATTTATTAATAGTTAGAGACTAGTTTTAGCTGTAACAGAAGACCCAATAAAAGCAGTTTTTAGTTTCTGTCACACATGATGTAATCCAGAATGAAATGATATGAGGTCTGGGATTTGCTTCAAAATAATGTGGGGCAGAGGAAAAGTGGACAGGGGCATAGATGAGTCAAGACTGGTCATGAGTTGCTAATTGTTTAAACTGGATGATGGATGGGTACCTGGGGATTCATTATGCTGTTCTCTATTTTAATATATTCTTTAAATTTTGTATAATAAAAGACTGAAAAAGCAAACAAATAACTAAGGAAAGTGACCTTGGCACATTAACCCCTCCCTGGTTCTGTTCGCTCAACTGTAAAATAGAAACAATAAAAACACCCACTGCATAAGATAGTTGTGTGGATTAAATGAGTGAACATGTGTAAATTGCTCATAACAGTGCCCAGGACTTAAGTCATAATTATGATTGTATTATGATTGCTTAAACCAGGGACACAATGACCTCTTCAAGATCTCAGTTTCCATCTTTCTCCTCTGCCATCTCACGTGTGTTACCTGCTTTCATGGTTATGTGATGCTGAAGCTGTTCTAGGCATCACCTCCTTCTGTCGCCATGTCTAGAAGCAGAAAAGAGGTGAGGGTCTTTTTTGGTGTCCTCTTTGAAGACTCAGGAAACTTTCCAAGAAATCCCCTAACAGGTTTCCCTTTCCTGTACTTCTCATTGGCCGGGATTGCATCATGTACCCATGCCTAAACGAGTCACTTGCCAAGGGGATGGATCTGCCAGGTGAGCTTAAACTAATCAAAAACTTATACCCTGGAGCTTTGTGAGGGCCACTATAGTATACAGTAAACAAATGCCAGAAGGAAGAAAACCATGGCTCTGTTAGGAAGGAAGAAAGTGAAAAAGTGGCTAATGGACAGTCAACAGATAGTAATTTCTCATGCCATGTTAGAAAACAGTGAGTAGTTTTGTGGGTCTGGTGCCTAAGATAATGTAAAGAACAGGAAAAGAGAGGTCAGGTGATGGCAGGTGATAGATTGGGTGCCAGCCAGGAAACACTGCATTTTTTTCCTATAGGGAGTGGAGAGCCAGGAAGACTGAGGCACAGAAACTAAGGAAAGCACAATAAGAAAAAATATTACTAATTTTAACTCTGAATTTTCCTGAAGATGGTGTGTAATTCTATGCACATCATATGCAAATGCACTTATTACTCCCTCAAATATTTTACACAACTTGATGTGGTCTTTGCAAAGACAAACAAACAAAAAACAAAATAAAGCTTGGTGGCAATAATGGACTAGTGGGCTCGGCAGTAATATCTCTAAGCGGGGAAGCAAGCTAGCCTTGGATTTGATATTTACCTCTTAACTTCATTTTCTACTAAGACCTTTTTATTTTTTTAGCTTCTCTACTAAGTTCTTTTATGATTTGCCTTCAAGGACCTGGTGAATATCCATAGTCCCACCCCCGTGTCTACCCTAGGTGCTGAGTGTAATCATGCAAAGATGAATTCCACATGAGTCTTTTGAAGAAGACAGAGCCTTTTAAAGTATCATTTAATTACAAGTGAGAAATGCATTATTTGATTCATTAAAGAAGACCATCAGGCACAGAGGCTAAACTCAAGCTGATGAAGGCTTTTCAAATTAAGATGCGGGGAGCTTCATTATTGGAGTAAGTGTTGCTTACTGGAGGGCCTGCGCATGTGATGAAATGCAAATGGGTCAGGAAGGAGAAATTAGGAAGTATGCTTGTCACTTATGAGACTTTCTTGTATTTCTGAACAAGAAAGCATGATATCAGCCAGATCTTAGCTGAAAAAAGGAAGCTTATGATTTTTGTCTCCATGAAGGTCAAGCTGCCCCTTCTCCTCCATTGGCAGAAGTAGTGTACAATGAGAAAGGTAATAAGTGCTTCCCATGGATCTGGTATGTATGAAAATGAGGATGTTCTTCTTGATGCACAGAACCTTGCATAAGTTAAGTATATACTCGAATTTGTTGAATAAATGAATATTACCAACCCTGGTGTAAGCCAAATTCCAAGCCTGAGCAACTGAAAAATCAAAGTATATATTACATGTATCGCTAATTGTATCCTTCTTGTTATGTATAGAGGCTTTTAATTTAAAGCCTCTGTATGCAGTTACTATTCTAGGCACTGGGAACACAATATTGAATAAAACAGCAAGACTCTCTTTTCCCTTGGAGTTTACATTCTGATGGAAGATGATATAAAACAAGCAAGATAAACATGTAATATATATCTTATGTGTAGGTAGTGATAGATGCTAAAGAGATAAATAAAGTAATTAAGGGGACTAGGGAAATTGGAAGGTGGTCAGGAAGAATTGCATATTTCATATGTGGCCAGGGAAGGTCTCAGTTACATGATGACTGATAACCATTAATATCATAGTCCTGTTGATCAATATTTCTGGTTCTTCTTCTGGGCACATGATAGATTATATTTCCTTGCTACTTTGGAATTAGAGATGCCCAGTCACTTGCTTTGGCTGATAAAATATGAGTAGAAGTGATTTTTGCTATTTTGGCACATAAGCTTTAAGAGCTAGTATAAGATTCTTCATGCTTTTCCTTCCCCTGTGCCACAGCAATGGTCCAAAAGTGCTGTTCCATCATCTTGGGACCTGGAGTGAGGATAACATGGGGCAGAGCCCAGCCACCCCAAAATGGACATGCATTATGACTTGTTTTAAGCTGCTGAGGCTCAGGGGTGCTTGTTACTGAAGCATAACCTAGCCCAACCTATCTGATACAATGACAATTGATTAAAGACCTGAAGGAAGCTGGGGAGTAAGAAGTGTGAATATTTAGGGAGGAGCACTCCCAGCATGGGTAATAGTGCAAATGCCTCAAAGTGGGAATACGCTTAGCATTTTAGAGTCAAATGAGTGAGGAAAAACAGTAGTAGAAAATGCAATCTGAGAAATGATGGACCTCCAGATCATGTCGGGTCTTGTGTACCATTGTAAAGACTTTAATTTTTTCTGTAAGTGAAATGTCAGCCATTAGAAAAGGAATAACATGATCTGACTTAAAATTTTTAAAAACATTCCACGTGGTTGTTGGGGATAAATTGAAGTGGGAGTAAGATAGGAGCAGGGAGAACAGTAAGGAGGCTTTTGCTTTAAATCTAGGTGAGAGAGGAGAGTTGCTTGACTCACTGTAGTAGCTGTGGAGGTGGTGAGAAATGGTTGGATTCTGGATATATTTTTTATATAAAGCTGATATAATTTGCTGGTGGATCAGATACAGGTTGGAAGAAAAAGAATGGAGTCAAGGATGACTCCAAGATTTTTGCCATACGTAAATGGAAGGCTAGAGTTGCTATTTCCTGAAATGGAGAAGACTGTGGTAAGTTTGTTGGGGAAAGCACAGGACTTCAATTTTGGACAATGTTGAGTTTGGGATGCTCTTTAGACTCCCAGGTAGAGATGTTGAGTAGACAGGTCCATTATGGAAACATAAATCTGGGGTCCACTGGTGTATAGATAGTATTTAAAATTATGAGGCTCGATAATAGCACCAAGGGGAAAAGAGTGGAGAGAAAGGCATAGAGGTCTAAGGATTGAGCTTCTTAACTGAATGCTAAGAGATCAGGGAGATAAGGAGAAACAGCAAAGCAGGATGAGAAGGAGCTGCTAATGGGTAAGAAAAACAACAAGAAAGTGCATTGAAGAAAGACGTTCAGCATGTTAAATTCTACAGATAGGTCAAATGAGATGAGGTTGGAGAATTGAGCATGGGATTTAGAAAATAGTGGTCATTTGTAACCTTGATAAAAACAGTTTGCCTGGAGTGATGTGCCAACAGCCTGATTGGACTATGCTCAAGAGATAATAGAAGAAAAGAAATGGAGACAACCCCTTCAAGGAATTTTGAAAAGGGAGTAATAAAAAATTAAAAAAAAGGAACTTTATTGGACAAGAAATGGAGTCAAGAGAAGGTTGGGAAACAGATGGGAGAACTAACAGCAATTGTGTAGGCAAATGGAAAAGATCTACTAGAGAGGAAAAGATTGATAATGCTAGAGAGAGAGGGGAGATTGCAGGAGCAGTGTTCCCACATAGACAAGAGGAGATGAGACCTAGTGCACAAACAGAGGGGATGGCTTTTGCTAGGAGTTCATCCGGGAGAAATATGCACAGATGCAGAGAGGTGGTTGCATATGGAGATGGGAGCATGTGGAAGTTATTATCTGAGTGCCTGTGTTTTCTTAGTGACATTGGAAGCAAGCTCATGAGCTCAGAGTAAGGGTGGCAATTTAAGGAGAGATGAAAAGGTATAAAATGGTGGTTGAGGAGAGTGGGAAAGTGAATGGATTCAGAAAATAGACTGTGACTGCCAGGCAGCATTAAAGTGAGTAAACAATAATTCAAGGGAGACCAGTGAACATGTTAGTGTGGTTTTTTCGGGCCACTTTCAGCTGTGTGGGTAGATAAAGAGATGGGTTTACACAGGGTGGTGGTTTGCCATAGCAGTCTGATGAGGAAACAAAGGGGCAAGACAGCTGAGGATTTATGCAAGGGTGCAATGGTGTCATAATTAGCGATGGAATTTAAGTTGACCATTGAGGTAATGAGCAGGGTTAGTTATTATAAAATACATTAGGATCAATGAATTGTGAAAACAGTAGTAGTGGCCATGGCTGACTGAATGCCTACAATGTACCATCACTGGGGTAGGTGTTTAACATTAATTAATGCTAATTTACAACAACCTTGTAAGGTGGGTTTTATAATTCCAAATGTATAGATTGCTAATAGACTGACCTCACATATTGTGACCACAAGTGAAGCAATAAGAGATAGTTGAAACTCAATCAGTTATCATTTCAATATCTAATACACAATGCATATATTCAATTTCAATATCAATAACAAGGGTTATGTGACTCTAGGAACCTGGAAAAAAATGGGAAGGTACTTACAGATGTTAAGGTTTTGCCAAAGAAACGCAAAACCCAACCAAGAGACTGACTTGGGTAAGAGTTACAGGCTTCCTAGAGCATACACATAGAAATATGTATAAATTGACTGCAGGGATGAGAGCGACACAAATAGCCACTTCTTGAAATTGATCTGCAACTATGAATGAAGTTCAGCACATCCAAGCAGAGTCAACAGGAATCCAGTCAGCATCCTGGCTGAACTCTGGAGTCTTTGGTGACAAACAAGCAAATTCAGAAAGGCAACCCACGTATGACATGGGGAGATACACTGGTTTTCTAAGTGAGGTGTGAGAGGAGTCAGTCCAGGTAGCTGAAGTTCCAGGTCTCTCAGTTGAAAGAAACCTCAGTGACTTTTGATGATATATTTGTCTAAACAAATAGAGAATTGTTAAATGTTAATCTTTAAGGCTGAGGAATCTATGCAAGTTTTACATATTTCTAATGTTTACATGACTTTGGCCAAACAAAGTGACAGACTTGTGAATCCAACTTACATTATGTAATTGAATACCTGATTAAACTTGTGATTTTCATTTGAAGTCTCACTAAGTTATCTACTGTATTAGAATATCTGAGAGCTACAGTTACCCACATTTCTAAGCTTAATTTATTAGACTTAAGGTTTTTTTTTAATTAAGGAAATTTTATTTGTTGTCAGACAACTGAAATCCCTAAGAAAGGGATGAAATACATTAAACCTATAAGTGCACTTTAAAATATTTAAAGACGTTTAATTAACCAAGTTTGTAAATGAAAGTCAAATGCTAGTCATAGGCTTCCTCAAAAGTTGTTAAAATTTACCAGCCTTATCTCACTCCCTCTTGAGAGAGCACCAGAATCACAGCTAACTGCTGAACAATCATTGACAGGAATACACTGGAACCCACCAAAAAAGATACCCCACATCCAAAGACATGTTGGGTGACTGTTTGGGTGCCTGGTTGGGTGACTCGCAAACTGGAGAACAATTATACCACAGAAGTCCACCCACTGGAATGAAGGTTCTGAGCCCCATATCAGGGTTCCCAACCTGGGGTCCTGCAATGGGAGGAAGAATTCCCAGAGAATCAGACTTTGAAGGCTAGCGGGATTTGATTGCAGGACTGCAACAGGACTGGGGGAAACAGAGACTGCACTCTTGGAAGGCACACACAAAGTAGTGTGTGCATGAGGACCCAGGGGGAAGGAGCAGTGACCCCATAGGAGACTGAAGCAGACACAACTGCTAGTGTTGGAGGGTCTCCTACAGAGGCGGGGGGTGGCTGTGGCTCACCACAGGGACAAAGACACTGGCAGCAGAAGTTCTGGGAAGTACCACTTGGTGTGAGCCCTCCCAGAGTCCTCCATTAGCCCCACCAAAGAGCCTGTAGGCTCTAGTGCTGGGTTGCCTCAGGCCAAACAACCAACAGGGAGGGAACCTAGCCCCACACATCAGCAGACAAATGGATTAAAGTTTTACTGAGCTCTGCCCACCAGAGCAACACTCAGCTCTACCCACCACCAGTCCCTCCCATCAGGAAGCTTGCATAAGCCTCTTAGAGAGCCTCATCCACCAGAGGGCAGAAGCAAAAAGAACTACAATCCTGAAGCCTGTGGAACAAAAACCAGATTCACAGAAAGATAGAAAAATGAAAAGGCAGAGGGCTATGTACCAGATGAAGAAACAAGATAAAATCCCAGAAAAACAACTAAATGAAGTGGAGATAGGCAACCTTCCAGAAAAAGAATTCAGAATAATGATAGTGAAGATGATACAGGGCGTTGGAAAAAGAATGGAGAAAAAGAATGAGAAGATGCAATAAGTGTTTAACAAAGATCTAGAAGAATTAAATAACAAACACCCAGAAGAATGAAAGAACAAACAAACAGAGATGAACAATACAATAACTGAAAAGAAAAATACACTAGAATCAATCAATAGCAGAATAACTTAAGCAGAAGAAAGGATAAGTGACCTGGAAGATAGAATGGTGGAATTCACTGCCACAGAACAGAATAAAGAAAAAAGAGTGAAAAGAAGTGAACACAGCCTAAGAGACCTCTGTGAAAACATTAAACACACCAACATTTGCATTATAGGGGTCCCAGAAGGAGAAGAGAGAGAGAGAAAGGAACCAAGAAAATATTCAAAGAGATTATCATCAAAAACTTCCCTAGGGCTTCCCTGGTGGCACAGTGGTTGAGAGTCTGCCTGCCGATGCAGGGGACACGGGTTCGTGTCCCAGTCCAGGAAGATCCCACATGCCGCGGAGCAGCTGGGCCCATTAGCCATGGCCGCTGAGCCTGCACATCCGGAGCCTGTGCTCCGCAATGGGAGAGGCCACAACAGTGAGAGGCCCGCGTACTGCAAAAAAAAAAAAAAAACTTCCCTAACATGGGAAAGGAAATAGCCACCCAAGTCCAGGAAGCACAGAGAGTCCCAGGCAGAATAAACCCAAGGAGAAACATGCAAAGACATATAGTAATCAAACTGACAAAAATTAAAGACAAAGAAAAATCATTAAAAGCAACAAGGGGGCTTCTCTGGTGGCACAGTGGTTGATAGTCTGCCTGCCAGTGCAGGGGACACGGGTTCAAGCCCTAGTCAGGGAGGATCCCACATGCCGCGGAGCAACTGGGCCCATGAGCCACAACTACTGAGCCTGCACATCTGGAGCCTGTGCTCCGCAACAAGAGAGGCCGCGATAGTGAGAGGCCTGCGTACCGCGATTAAGAGTGGCCCCCACTCGCCGCAACTAGAGAAAGCCCTCACACAGAAACAAAGACCCAACACAGCAAAAATAAATAAATAAATAAATAAAAATTAAAAGCAACAAGGAAAAAATGACAAATAACATGCAAGGGAACTCCCATAAGGTTAACAGCTGATTTCTCAGCAGAAGCTCTATAAGCCAGAGGGGAGTGGCACAATATATTTAAAGTCATGAAACAGAAGAGCCTACAACCAAGATTACTCTACCCCGCAAGGATCTCATTCAGATTTGATGGAGAAGTCAAAAGCTTTATAGATAAGCAAAAGCTAAGAGAATTCAGCACCACCAAACCGGCTCTACAATAAATGCTAAAGGACCTTCTCTAAGTGGGAAACACAAGAGAAGAAAAGGACCTACAGAAACAAAGTCAAGACAATTAAGGAAATGGTAATAGGAATATACATATTGATAATTACCTTAAATGTGAATGGATTAAATGCTTCAACCAAAAGACACAGGCTCGCTGAATGGATATAAAAATAAGACCCATATATATGCTGTCTACAAGAGGCCCACTTCAGACCTAGGGACACATACAAACTGAAAGTGAAGAGATGGAAAAAGATACTCCATGCAAATGGAAATCAAAAGAAAGCTGGAGTAGCAATAACCATATCAGATAAAATAGACGTTAAAATAAAGAATGTTATAGGAGACAAGGAAGGATACTACATAACGATGAAGGGACCAATCCAAGAAGAAGATATAACAATTATAAATATATATGCACCCAACATAGGAGCACCTCAATACATAAAGCAAATGCTAAGAGCTGTTAAAGAGGAAATCGACAGTAACACAATAATAGTGGGGGAATTTAACACCTCACCTACACCAATGGACAGATCATCCAGACAGAAAATTAATAAGGAAACACAAGCTTTAAATGACACAATAGACCAGATAGATTTAATGGATATTTATAGGACATTCCATCTGAAAACAGCAGATTACACTTTCTTCTCAAGTGCACAAGGAACATTCACCAGGATAGATCACATCTTGGGTCACAAATCAAGCCTTGGTAAATTTAAGGAAATTGAAAACATATAAAACATCTTTTCTGACCACAACGTTACGAGATTAGAAATAAACTACGGGGAAAAAAATGTAAAAATCACAAACACATGAGGCTAAGCACTATGTTATGAAATAACCAAGAGATCACTGAAGAAATCAAAGAGGAAATAAAAAATTACCTAGAAACAAATGACAATAAAAACACGACAACCCAAAACCTATGGGATGCAGCAAAAGCAGTTCTAAGAGGGAAGTTTATAGCAATACAATCTTACCTCAAGAAACAAGAAAAATCTCAAATAAACAACCCAACCTTACACCTAAAGGAACTACAGAAAGAAGAACAAACAAAATCCGAAGTTAGTAGAAGGAAAGAAATCATAAAGATCAGAGCAGAAATAAATGAAATAGAAACAAAGAAGACAATAACAAAGATCAAGAAAACTAAAAGCTGGTTCTTTGAGACAATAAACAAAATTGATAAACCTTTAGCCAGGCTCATCAAGAAAAAGAGGGAGAGGACTCACATCAATAAAATTAGAAATGAAAAAGGAGATGTTACAATGGACACCACAGAAATACAAATCATCATAAGAGACCACTACAAGCAACCCTATTCCAATAAAATGGACAACCTGGAAGAAATGGACAACTTCTTAGAAAGGTATAACCTTCCAAGACTGAATCAGGAAGAAATAGAAAATATGAACAGAACAATCACAAGTAATGAAATTGAAACTGTGGTTAAAAACCTTTCAACAAGCAAATGTCCAGGACCAGAAGGCTTCACAGGTGCATTCTATCAAACATTTAGAGAAGAGCTAACACCCATCCTTCTCAAACTATTCCAAAAAATTGCAGAGGAAGGAACACACCCAAACTCATTCTACAAGGCCACCATCACCCTGATACCAAAACCAGAAAAAGATATCACACATACAAAAAAAATTACAGACCAATATCACTGATGAATATAGATGCAAAAACCCTCAACCAAATACTAGCAAACAGAATCCAACAACACATTGAAAGGATCATACATCATGATCAAGTGGGAATTATCCCAGAGATGCAAGGATTCTTCAATATATGTAAATCAATCAGTGTGATATTCCATATTAACAAACTGAAGAATAAAAACCAAATGATCATCTCAATAGATGAAGAAAATCTTCTGACAAAAGTTAACACCCATTTATGAGAAAAACTCTCCAGAAAGTGGGCATAGGGGGAAACTACCTCAACATAATAAAGGCCATATATGACAAACCCACAGCAAACATCATTCTCAATGATGAAAAACTGAAAGCATTACCTCTTAGATCAGGAACAAGACAAGGATGTCCACTCTCGCCAATATTATTCAACATAGTTTTGGAAGTCCTAGCCACGGCAATCAGAGAAGAAAAAGAAATAAAAGGAAAACAAATTGGAAAAGTAGAAGTAATACTGTCACTGCTTGCAGATGACATGATACTATACATAGATAATCCTAAAGATGCCACCAGAAAACCACTAGAGCTAATCAATGAATTTGATAAAGTTGCAGGATACAAAATTAATGCACAGAAATCTCTTGCCATCCTATACATTAACAACAAAAGATCAGAAAGAGAAATTAAGGAAACAACCCCATTCACTATTACAACAAAAAGAATAAAATACCTAGGAATAAATCTACCTATGGAGACAAAAGACCTGTACTCAGAAAACTATAAGGCACTGATGAAAGAAATCAAAGATGATACAAACAGATGGAGAGGTATACCACGTTCTTGGATTGGAAGAATTGATACTGTGAAAGTGACTATACTACCCAAAGCAATCTACAGATTCAATGCAATCCCTATCAAACTACCAATGGCATTTTTCACAGAAGTAGAACAAAAATTTCACAATTTCTATGGAAACACAAAAGACCCCAAATAGCCAAAGCAATCTTGAGAACGAAAAATGGAGATGGAGGAATCAGGCTCCCTGACTTCAGACTATACTACAAAGCTACAGTAATCAAGACAATATGGTAGTGGTACAAAAACAGAACTATAGATCAATGGAACAGGATAGAAAGCCCAGAGATAAACCCATGCACCTATGGTCAACTAATCTATGACAATGGAGGCAAGCATATACAATGGAGAAAAGACAGCATCTTCGATAAGTGGTGCTGGGAAAACTGGACAGCTGCATGTAAAAGAATGAAAGTAAAACACTCCCTAACACCATACACAAAACTAAACTCAAAATGGATTAAAGAGCTAAATGTAAGACCAGATACTATAAAACTCTTAGAGGAAAACATAGGAAGAACACTCCTTGACATAAATCACAGCAAGGTCTTTTTTGACCCACCTCCTAGAGAAATGGAAATAAAAACAAAAATAAACAAATAGGACCTAATGAAACTTAAAAGCTTTCACACATCAAAGGAAGCTATAAACAAGACGAAAACACAGCCCTCGGAATGGGAGAAAATGCTTGCATACGAATCAACGGACAAAAGATTAATCTCCAAAATATATAAACAGCTCATGCAGCTCAATATTAAAAAAAACAAACAACCTTATCCAAAAATGGGCAGAAAACCTAAATAGACATTTCTCCAAAGAAGACATATAGATGGCCAAGAGGCACATGAAAAGCTGCTCGACATCACTAATTATTAGAGAAATGCAGATCAAAACTACAATAAGGTATCACCTCACACAGGTCAGAATGGGCAGCATCAGTAAATCTTCAAACAACAAATGCTGGAGAAGGTGTGGAGAAAAGGGAACCCTCTTGCAGTGTTGGTGGGAATGTAAATTGATACAGTCACTCTGGAGAACAGTATGGAGGTTCCTTAAAAAACTAAAAATAGAATTAACATATGACCCAGCAATCCCACTACTAGGCATATACCCAGAGAAAACCATAATTCAAAAAGACACATGCACCCCAATGTTCATTGCAGCACTATTTACAATAGCCAGGTCATGGAAGCAGCCTAAATGCCCATCGACAGACGAATGGATAAAGAAGATACAATGGAATATTACTCAGCCATAAAAAGGAATTAAATCGGGTCATTTGTGGAGACGTGGATGGACCTAGAGTCTGTCATACAGAGTGAAGTAAGTCAGAAAGAGAAAAACAAATATCGTATATTAACACATATATGTGGACTCTAGAAAAATGGTACAGATGTACCAGTTTGAAAGGCAGAAATAGAGACACAGATGTAGAGAACGAACGTATGGGCACAAAGGCAGGAAAGTGGGGGGAGGGGGGTGGTGGGATGAATTGGGAGATTGGGATTGACATGTATACATCAATATGTTTAAAATAGATAACTAAAAAACCCTGCTGTATAAAAAATAAATAAAATTCTAAATAAATAAATAAGATAAAATTTAAAAAAATGTTTACTAGCCTTATAAATGGATTAATAAGATTTGAAGCCGAATTTAAAAGCTTAAAGAACAATTCAAGTTTTCAATTTGTAACTTTAATTTTAAAAATTAATTAAAAAAACCAAAACTAAGCCTCTGGTTAATCTTTCTAGGCACTAAAACTTCCCTTGAGGATGCCAAAAAAACTCCTAGCAACAGAGATGAGGAAACTGTGGCAGGCAGTTACTAAGTGGCAGAGCTGGGATCTGGAGTCCTGGAGCTGCAAAAACTTTTATGCTTTTATGATCACTCTTCATTGCCTTCTCCTGACAAATAATTAGACAACAGTAACATGCAATTAACATAAAGACTTGAAGGGTTCATTCTTTCTCCCATGTCCCGCAATGCCTCAGGGTTATAATTATATAATTATCCCACAGTACAGAGTGAGGTGGAGTAGGTGTTTAAGGATTGGACTGAATTAGTATGACTTTAATTATAACATACCCTGGAAATGGCTTTTCTTACTAAATCCCTAGTAAGACGGGGCTGAGGGCTCCCGTCTTGTGCAGGAATTTCTGGGCAGGCACAGAGGCACCTGCACCTTCAGACCCGTCTGCGACCGCGGGTAGAATACAGTGAACTTGGGAGCTGCAGCAGTCCATTCACCCTGATGCTCCTCCTTGGCCATGGCCTTCTCAGCATGGCCTATTCTTCCTTTTCAGTCTCTCCAGCACCTCTGTAGAAGCAGAGATCAGGCGTGACCTCCCAAGGTGTGCACACGGGATGGTACCACGCATGTGCAGAACTTCCTGGGTCAGGATCCACCACCTAAGACCCACTGAGTGAACTCCCTTGTTGCTGCAAGGATGGCAGTGTCCACAGGGCGCAGAGGAGAGTCTGTGTTACAGGGAGCAGTGGTAGGTGGGTTAATGTACAACACCTCTGTGAGAGGCTGGTCGTCAGCCCTGGGATCAGTAACCCCCAGAAGACGCGGCCCCTGGAAGGCTGCCTGGATCTGGCTAGTGAAGGTTCCAGGAGTGAAGCGGACAGCAATAGGAGTGGCTCCAGTGACAGCAGCAAACTTCAGCACAGCCCTCTGGCCAGTGTTCCTGGAAGATATGACACTGATCAGTCAGTTTTTAAATGGTAACAATGGCACAAGCCATCTGCAGGAGTTTCTCCCAGGTCCCCTTCAGATCTATAATGTAGATGTCATCACTTTTCCTTTAGGAGATGTATTGTTCCATCTGGAAGTCAAGGTTTGTACCACCTAAGTGGATTCCTGCTGCTTGGAATTTGAGGACATCCTCTTCCTTCATCTGTGGGACATCAAGGGTTCTAAACTTTGTGAACGTTTCCCTTTAAGTTACAATGAGAACCCAAGACAATGCTGTACGGGTAAGTGAGGAAAGGCTGCATTACCTTTCATTGGCAAGTCTGAAGTTTTCTTCATCCATCAACAAGCATGGGATCTTGAGAGCAAACTGGATCCAGAAGGACAATGTCACTTTCAGTTATAACATCAAGTTTCATTGAGCCTAAACCAAAGTTTCAGTCTCACTCCCAAGTTAAAATTTCTGTTTTTCCCAACATCCCCTGATTTGCAACCCTCAACATAGGCCTGAGTCATGGGCAGGAATCTTCAGCGGCGAATGAGAAGTGTATGTCTGGGTGTATTCTCCTCACTTCTACTGGATCTCCAGATTCGGGGCAAAAGAGAGGGGAAGAGGAAGAAGAGAGAGAAACATCCTTTCCTAGTGCTGATGTTAATGTTTTATGTCTCCCTCGGCTACTCCTGTCTGTCTCTAGAGGCTTCCATACCCTGGTCTTTGGCCAGTTGCCTGTGGATTACTTGGAGGCACTCTGAGGACCTACACACTGTGCAGCCCCTTACATCCATGTGAGTGACACACAATCCAGCTGATATCTTGCCCTCCTCCACTCTCAGCTTTTGCAATCACCTTACTGCCGTTTTCTGCTGGGATGACCTTCCAGGGACTTTAAATCCAGTTACCTTCAAAATATCCTCTGGGCCCGTGGAAAACTCAGGCATCCCTCCCATGCTGAATAGTGGTGTCCCTGCTCCTCTGTGGCTTTTTCTCCTTACCCTGCTGTTTCCAACTGCTTCTCTGGCTCACACCTTCAGGGTGCTGAGACAAGCCATGCTGGGCTCACATATGCCTCCACCTATAGGGAAGGGATCATGTGTCAAAATCCCAAGAACTTTCTCACTCTCCTCTGCTCGGGAGGCAGCACCTTCATGGGCCTGAGGCTGTCTATAACTCAGCCAGCATCCAGAGAGGAGTGAGAAGCCATGTTCCTCTTCTTGCAGGCATCCCCAATTTCTTGGAGTGGTTCTCTTAGAGCTAGTCTCATCTGACCTGAGAAGTGAGTAACTCATGGGGAACTGAGGAGTGATGACACAACAGTTCATATGCAACCAACAACTCATTAGTAAGAAGTTCCTACTTAAGCAAACTGAATTTGAGTTTCTTACCTTTTCTTATATAGGTGGTGGGATATTGCAAGGCTATCTGGTCTACCTTTTAACAGCGTCTGCATATGTACCTAGCATCTACATTTTAGAATGTGAGGGTTCTTTCAGCTTTGCAGCTGTAGCCCAAAGTCCATGACAAAAGGAGCCCCATTTAACATCCTGTTAAATAAATTTAAATATATATAATATAATATTTTACCAAATTTGGATCATATATTTTATAACTTCCTTTTTCTTACTTAAAGATGTATTGCAAAATTTCCCTTGTTACGAAATGTGCTCTGAAATGTTATTTTTAATACCTGTGAGAGGGAGACAATCTCTCACAGCATCAGTAGTATTCAGGCTTGGTCTAAAAGGGTGAGTCACAGTTTTCTAGGGAGAGAAAAGGGAAACCTCTATTAAAAGATAAAGAATCAAGAAAGAACATCAAATGTTTTGGGAACTGGGAGGAGGAGGAAGGGACTTGATCTACACAATCCTGTGAAATTGGAGGGTAAATACTTATTACTGCTATGATTACTATTACTATTATGATTCATTTTATTTTCAAAAGAGGAAACTGAGGCTTAGAGTAAGAGATCTGTCAGTGGTAAAGCCAGAATTCAAAGTTAAGACTTCTGGAACCTAAGAGGAAACTGAATATAAGAAGGAAAGTTAGAAATCTAGGAACCCAAAGTCATGACAAGGAGAAGGGGTACACTAGAAGTGAGAGGGTGAGAAGGGAAGGAAGATCCTCTCTCCGTTTCCAATTCAATCCCCTTTGTTCTCAGAGAGGCCTGGGAAGTTGACCACCAACTTCCCTCATCTGATGAGTAAAGTGTAATAAATGTATGCTTTTCCTTTTTGTAGAAATGTGAAGTAGTCATTTCCAAAATTAGCCCTGTCCAACTGTTAAAATCCCCAAGTTCCCAAACTCTCTCAACAGGAAACAAGCAGTGGACATCCAGATGTTTCTCCTCCCAGTGTTTGTGTACTGTTTGCATTTATCTTTTTCTTGTCAAATCATGACTTTATGAAATGCTTTATTATGGTGATTGGTCATATGCACAGAAGTCCTAGGAAGGGGAACTGAGGGCAGCCTGGGTACGGGGAGACACATAGCTCCTTAGCCAATGGTCCATCTCCGAAAACCATTTCTGAGAGCCACACTTTCAGCAAGTGCTCAGAGTTAAGGAATTCACCAAGTATGTGACTCAGTTGAGACTCTGCTCCTTTTCTTTATGAAGAGAATTAGCACAAGGAACAACCCTGATGAACCGCCCTTTGGAGGTAAGAAGGAGAAGGACCTGCCTGAAAATAATGCAATCTACCAAAGGCTGTGAATACCAGAAGGACACATTCCTGCAGGAAGAGAGGTGAATGGAAGATGGGATGGTAAATAATGAACAGACTATCAACTTGGGTATCATTAGTTATCTCTCACCTTGTGCCAAGGAATGGGCTATAAAATGTCAGAATTTTACATACACTGCCTCTGCTAATCCTCAGAACAATCCTAAGAAGGAAGTCCTATTTTCCTGCCCTGTTTATGGATGAGGAAGCTGAAACCAAGACAGGTTAAGAAACTGAAAATGTTATACATCTAGTAAGTGGCTGAGCTGGGAATCCAACCTAGGTCTCAGTCCAAAGAGACTATGCATTTGACTCATCATTATGTTGTGAGTGCAATGGACATAATTCTATCATATGAAAAAAAAAAGGGGGTGGGGACACTTTTTGTTCTGATTCTCCAAGGAGGAAATGGGATTTTGCCTCAGTTTCTAACAACACCAGAACTGTCTCTGTTTTTCTCTCTTTTAGTAACATTTTAATGAGGGTCTTTCTCTTCCTTCCTCTATGGCACCATTTTGCTTAGGCATTGGGGTCACTTTTGACCACTTTTCTTGTCTTGTTTTTAAGCAGGCATTGTTTCATTATTTCTTTGAATCCCAAAGAAAGATATGAAAGGCAAACAGCACATACCTGACAGGTCACGGCGATTAGCAATGGAAACAACAGACAAACAAACAAAACAAAACAGCTACAGGATTGGATCCTAGAAGCCTTTCTCCTGCCAGGTAACTGGTGACCAAAGTGATCAGACTTTCAACTCATATCACACTGGATTATTTGATCTTTTTTCCTACTTTTAAATTATGATCTTAGCCAAAACTCCATGTTCTTTGTCCCACTAGTAAAGTGAGGGAAGGAAGAAAAAACAAAGATAAATATAACCAACTTTATTTGGATCTGCTATGTCTCATTAGCAATCTTATGGTTTGGGTATAGAGTAATACTTAGTCCAGAGAAGGCATTTGCTCTTTCTGATTTATTTTTTAAACTAAATGTTTAATTGTTTTGTCCCCTTTGGCCTCACTAGAGAAAGGTCTATATCCTCCATGCACATACTGTAAGAATGGGCATCAACAGAAGTCAAACATCTGCTCACCAGACCTGCCCCTAAGTCTTCTTCTTAAGCACCAGGGGAAGAATCTCAAGTTAGTCTCCAGTTTGACTTTGCAAGAATGCTGCAGAATCCTCTGTAGTGTTTTTGCCTCTCACCTTTCCTGGGAGTTTATAGGGGGCTTTGAAGTTCCTCTGAACAAACAGGGTCTCTGTGTTTCGCTATTGCTAAGCCAACCCTGGGGCCTTGGTTCCATCAGCTCCTTATTAAGTGTTTAGTAATTCCAGTTTCCACCTTTTGGTCTGGCTTGCTTTGCGCACATCTGGAGAGAATTAGCTCCCAGGCCTCTGTAACATACCCATTTTGTGGTTCTAGGGAGAATTGTGTGCTAGGGGATGTTACTGCCGTTAACGAGCTTTCTTTATGGCGTTTAACTGTAAAAGGTACCCTCATTAATATCAACAGACAAAGAGAAAGTGAGGCTGTTCCACCTCTATTTAGCTCTTGCCTTCTTAACTGTGTGTGAGCCCTTCTTGCTGAAAAAGAAAGAATAAATATCACAAAAATGGGAATGAAGTGCAAGATAAAAAGAGTACATCATAAGAATAATAATAACAATAATGTCCAGACACTTGAAACGAGTAGAAGTCTATCCCTGCCCGATTCATGTGCCTACATGTGCCTTTTAAGCTCTTGAAATGTAGCTGGTATATATGTATTAAGGTTTACTGTAAGTATAAACCACACTCTAGATTTGGAAGACTTAGCATAAAAAATGTAAAATATCTCAATAATTTTTACATAGATTATATTTTGAAATGATAATAATTTGGAGATATAAGGTTAAATTTAATTTTACCTGTTTCTTTTTAGTTATTTAATGTGGCTATTAGAAATTTTTAAATTACGTAAATGGTTCATCTGTGTGTTTTGCGTCATGTTTCTATTAGACAGCAGTGCACTGAAGGACCAGACAAGTGATTTAACAGGATCTGACTCTGGACTTGCAAGAGTCCCGTGACTGGGGCTTCCCTGGTGGCGCAGTGGTTGAGAGTCCGCCTGCCGATGCAGGGGACACGGGTTCGTGCCCCGGTCCGGGAAGATCCCACATGCCGCGGAGCGGCTGGGCCCGTGAGCCATGGCCGCTGAGCCTGCACGTCCGGAGCCTGTGCTCCGCAACGGGAGAGGCCACAACAGTGAGAGGCCCGTGTACCGCAAAAAAAAAAAAAAGAGTCCCATGACTTGGAATCCATATGACATCAAAGTGAACAGGAGAGATGTCAAAAGAAGTATTAAGAAAATGTCATCCTGAATCTCAACAAACAGGAAAAGGTGGCTATTGGAAACTACTGACTGGTAAGCTTTTTCTCAATACAGAATTCTAGAATCAATTATTAAGTACAACATTTATAAGCAAATTAGAAAACAAGTAGATGAGTACAAGAAACCAGCTGAGTTCACTAAAAACCAGGCATACCACATCAAATTCACTACCATTTTTGATGAAATGGTTGCACTGACAAATCTAGGGAATTATATAAACATGCCTGATTTCAGCAAACTATTAGACAAAACTTCTCATGACATCCCTGCAGACAAATTTCAGACAGTTGTGTTGGATAATAGTAATTAGGTAAAATCACAACTGGTTGAATATTTGTATTTAGTCTTTAAATTTTACCTATAGGAAGGTCTATAGGGGAGGTCACAAAACTAAAAATTAATTGAATTAATATGATGGTTATCAAAATCAATACTCAAAAGAGAATGCATCAGTAATGGGAACATGGCATACAACCACCATAAACGTAAAGTGCTTAGCTCATGAAATGAATTGTGTGGATACAACACTAAGGTAGCCTGGCTTGAAAATAATTAATTAATGACAAGAATTAATTTTTTTAACTAAATGTGAACTATACTTGTGGAAAAATATCACAGGAATTAGTAGTCTCACTTTATTGTACTTAATTGGCTAAATCCAGAATATTTTGTTCAGCTCTTGGATAACTACAATGGTGGGGGGTGGACAGTCTTAACAATGAGAAAATGAAGGCCCTACATGAAGGCTGACAAAGAGGAATCATGGTGGCTGTGACATGAGAGCTGTGCTCAATGCTATCACTTGGAGAGTGTGGACATTCTGCTTTGCTACAAAATACAGGCAGATCCCAGAACAATTAGTGGAAGTTACAGGAAAGGTAGGAACAGACCATTGTGAAGAATTTTTGGAGCTCTCCATGGGGAGAGACTGGGTTCCTATGGCATTCATTAGGAATGTTAAAGAAGATACTTCTACACTGGAGGGTGATCGAAAGAAGTGAGATCTTTAAATTTCCAATTCTAAAATCAGAAATCCTATTAGTATAGGGAGTCTTTAAATACTCTATACATTTCTGCTTTGGTGAGATCAAGCTAAGTATCATCTGGAAGTTTCTTGAAAATGATGAGGCACCAGAAATTAGACTATCAGGAAACCTTGTACGTTCTGGCTCTCTGTGTATGTTTGGGTGCGGGGATGAAGCAAAGCCCTGCTTTATAGGATTAACCAATTTCTGTGGTGTAAATACTCCTACCACAGCAAATTTTAAGCTACCCACAGTTTAACAACTGGCTCACAAATTTCCTGAAAGTTTAACATGGCTTTCACAGTCAGTATGAGCTGGCTCTAGTTATCGGCTACTAACCCATCACCCGGTGGTCAGAATGTGGTGTCAGCAAGACAGATTCGATCAATCAAATGTTGGGTATTGTTTTTTGTTTTTTCATGTTTGCTGTGGGTCACACACTATGAAAATTGTTAACATGTGACATGATGTTTTCCCTCAAAGAATTTAAGGCCACCTAGTAGGGGAGGAGAATGGGTTGGGGGGACAAAGATTAACACACACAGAACAAATAGAGTATTTTAGGACATAGTACAGGAACTGACCATATAGATCTATGCTGGTAAAGCTGTGAAAGCACAAGAGCTAATGATTATTGAGCGTTGAAATGCTCCATGTGCAGTGCGAGCCACTTTTCATAACTCAAGACTCATAATCTTAACCCTGTAAGGTTGCCATTGTGCCATTATATGAGTGAGGAACCAGAGATCAAAAATATCAAGACGCGTGGGCTTCCCTGATGGCGCAGTGGTTGAGAGTCCGCCTGCCGGTGCAGGGGACACGGGTTCGTGCCCCGGTCCGGGAAGATCCCACATGCCGCGGAGCGGCTGGGCCCGTGAGCCATGGCCGCTGAGCCTGCGCGTCTGGAGCCTGTGCTCCACAGCGGGAGAGGCCACAACAGTGAGAGGCCCGCGTACTGCAAAAAAAAAAAAAAAAAAAAATCAGGACGCGAACCTGAGGCCACACCACTGGTAGGAACACAAGACCCGCTGAATCTACACATCCAGTTCATTCCACCGTTCTGTTCTCTGCCTCTTCAGGGAAGGAGGAGGTAAGCCTGGGATGGTGTGGCTCCTGGCCCCGGCTGACGCAGAAAGCAAGACAAGGCCGACGGCACGGAGGTCATGCTCCCAATCTCCACCCACGCACGCTGAAAGGCTGCTCCCCTCTGCTCCATCAAACTGCCTGGGATGTCGATTTTGAGTTTTTATTAAAAGTTCCAGCTGTGTGAGTTAGGGCAGTAAATAGCTCCCTGAGCCTCAGTTCCTCTCCTTCCATAAAATGAAAGGAAATACTATCTAATTTACACTTTGCGGAGATTAAATGTGTTAATTTCACAAAACACCCAGCACAATGGCCAGCACAGAGGGAGCATTCCATAAATATTAAAATCCTTTCCCTCTACACAGCTGCGTGGTTCTCTCCCTAGCTGGACTGTTGTATGTGTCTTTATGTCTTCAGCAATTAGCACAGTGCCTGGCAGAGTCTAGGTAAGCCTTGTTCAGTTACAGCAGCCATTCATTCCTCTGGGCCCAGAAATCCTTTTTACATTAAATAAAACAAATATATATACACACATGTAAAGATCTATTCCAATGCTGAGAAGTCAGTGTACACTTTTCTCGGGGCTGGTCGTTCCATACAAATGAGGACATCCTGATGGTCCGCTCTGCTCAGCCTGAAAGCTGCCTCTATCTCTTTATTAACTTCGACAAGGTGTCATCTTGCTGCCATGATCTTTCCATTCTAGGGAGTTGTTTGTCCCATTACAGTAACAAAAGATGGTGCTGAGGTTGCCACTAAGAGTCCAAGGAAGAGTGTCATAATGGAGGCTAGAGTTCAAGTATGACAGCTCAAGGCAAGTTCAGTCAAGGAAGCCAGTGGTGAAGGTCACGGGGCTGTTGGTGAGGCCCTCGGATTTTTACTAAGGACCTCATGTCCATCACTGCAGCCTGAGAGGTCTGACCAGTAATTGCACAGATGGGAGCCGGAAGCCTGAGGCTTGTCACGACTCCAGGGGATTTGAAGAGAACAGAAAAGTGGTTGGCGAGAGACAAACTCCATAAGATCAAGCAAAGGCACCCAACCGTGCTAATTCACTCTTTCCATTAACTCATCTCCCCCTACCCAGAGCTGCTTACCAGGGTGTGCCTATAGGCAGGCACTGCCTCACCTGTGCACGCAGGAACCAACTATGAAATCCACCTATGTATGTTCTGTGGAATCTGGCTCTAATTTTAGCAGACAGCACGAGCTGTCCTCTGGTTTTTATTAAAATCCATAAGTAAGAGAGTAATTCATACTCCAAAATGTTACAGACTTACTATTTACATAGTGAGACGATTGAAAACTGTTTTGTTGTTTTCTGCTTTTCTCTGTTTGGCAATTGTTCTTTAATGAGCGTGGAATACTTTTGTATTTTTTAAAAGTAAACATTTTTTAAAAGAGTAAGAGTTTCATGTCAGAAACAGAAGGATAGACACAAAAATTTCTATCACTAAAGGCTTTGAGAAGCATATTCCTAGAGCTCTGATGATCAGAAAGTCGACTTATTGGGGCATTTTCCTCCACTTTCTGTAAATCTGAGTAAACTTTGTTCTGGGACTGCCAACTGAAGATTGAGAAATACACATTATAATTAGAGGGATGAATAATCGGTCGAATTCCCTAGCACCTACTGCCATTTGAGTTCTAGGTGAAGTGCTTGGAAGATGATGGCTTTTCAAAAGCTGGGTTTTCTCAGCATGGAAGGACAAGATATGGGACAGGTCTTGGTCCAATGTTTGTCAAGCATCAGCTGTGTGCTGAGCACTGTTCTGGGCACTGAAGATATAGAGATCATTCATGTCTTCACTCTAGCTAGGAAGGTAGATATGAAAGCAATATCGCAGTACCAGGGGGTGACTTATGTACAGAGGGTGTGGTGAGTGCTCGGGGCAGGTTTCACAGAGCCCGGGACATTTCAAAAAGCTTTCTTTTAGGGTAGGAATTTGCTTAGCAGACTAGACATGGTTGGGTGGTAAAGGAGTGGTTAGAGATACAGGGAATCTGGCAGAGAGAAAAAATGAAAGTATAATCAGGACCTCGGGAAAAACTCATTTAAAATTCTCCAACACACAACAGTTCTTGTCCCAAATAAGAACTGAGGCTAGTGGGCCATTCTGAGCCCCGATTCCACCCAACACCTATTAGTCCTGCCATGTACTCAGTATAAGTATGGTGATGATTAAAGAAAACCACGTGACATCATCGTCCAAAGTCACTTGATGATCAGAGAGTTGTCTTACTGTGGTGCTTCCTGTCTTTTTGGTGAATGTGTAGAGCAAAAGTGAAACTCTGAGGCTGCCTATTCAAGAATGAGAAATTGCATATTAGAATTAGCATAACAAATACTTACGTTTTGTATAACCTATCAGAGATCCTGGAATGGCTTTTCCTGAAAGAATTTACAATCTGGACACTGTCCCACCACCTAGACAGGCGGGAAGGGAAGGGAGTGTTGCCACCAAAGTTGCTTGCTCTGCCGTCGGCGGCCTTCCAGCCCAAGAAATAAAAATAATCGCAAGGTAATTTTAATCTTTACTGAGTTCTGTTGAACCATATCAAAGAGAATCCCAAATGCACAGCAAAACATCTTAAAATTGCCTTTCCCATCTCTCTCTTGTCGTATATATCACACTTTTATGGCTCCCTCCTCCCAATTCTTTCCTCCTTCTCCCGGTATCCCTCCAAACTCTCTTAAACCCAGCGACAAGAGCACTTGTCTTCTCTCCCCCAGCTCCCGTCCCGCCTTTCTGAATTTATTCCTCCTGAGGCTGGTAGCTCCCTCTCCCTTTTCTAAAGTAAATCAATTTCACCTTTCCGGCCCTATACTCCAATCAACACCACAGTATTTTTATATTTGTGGGAGAAGTTTAATAGGCAGAATGGGGGGATGCTTTGCAGAGGCTAGAATACCCAGGGGAATGATTTGTTTTTCTTGTCATCTGAACAGCAAGCATTTTTAGCCTCTGCTGGCAAAGTTTCTCTGTGGTGGCTCCCATATTTTAGGCCTTGCTCACCCTGGAAACGTAAGCCTTCCCATATCAGAGAAGCTTGATGTAAAATGATCTTCATGAGCCTCTTTTCTGGAACTTGTCTTCCTTTTTACTCATAGAAAATTTGAGTCTCCTCTCCTTTACACCTCAAAGGTGGCTAACTATAAGAATATTATTCATGATACAACAAAAAAAGAAGCAGACACACATATAGAGAACAAACTAGTGGTTACCAGTGGGGAGAGGGAAAGAGGGTGCTATATAGGGGTAGGGGATTAAGAAGTACAAATTATTAGGTATAAAATAAGCTACAGGGCTTCCCTGGTGGCACAGTGGTTAAGAATACGCCTGCCAACGCAGGGGACATGGGTTCGAGCCCTGGTCCGGGAAGATCCCACATGCCGCAGAGCAACTAAGCCCGTGTGCCACAACTACTGAGCCTGCGCTCTAGAGCCCGTGAGCTGCAACTACTGAGCCCTCATGCTGCAACTAGTGAAGGCCGTGCACCGAGAGCCTGTGCTCCATAACAAGAGAAGCCACTGCAATGAGAAGCCCGTCACCGCAACTAGAGAAAGTCCATGCGCAGCAACGAAGACCCAACGCAGCCAAAAATAAATAAATTTATTTAAAAAATAAAAATTAAAAAATAAAGTAAGCTACAAGGATATATTGTACAATACAAGGAGCATAGCCAATCTTTTATAATAACTATAAATGGACTATAACCTTTAAAAATTGTGAGTCACTATATTGTACACCTGTAAATTACATAATATTGTACATCAACTTCAGTTAAAAAAAAGACACCATTCACGTAGCGCTTGTCATCCCCACAAACTCCAAGGGCAGGGGCCTCGTCCACTAGCGCTGTCCGTGGAAAATGCCACGCACACATTTCTTACTGTAGTTAGTATTTGTTGAAGTGGATTGAACGTGAGCATAAGTTTCTCAAAGGGTCTTTTAGCCTGTTGTCACTGACGTGAAACCTGGAGCACACACGATGTATCTCCCCATGTCTCAAGCCACCCTAAGAATGGGTGACCTGGAAGCAGTCTTCCCCTCACGGGGTTTCCTCCGATATCAACACTGCAAGCCGAGGGTCTTTAAGGACAGAAAAAAGCCATTTGCTTTTCCTTTCCTCTGAAAAGCGACCAGGTGCAAAGTTTTCCACCCAACTCCTGACTTCTCTGAGCCCACTCTGGCATTTGAAGAGTTAATCTGTTGCCACCTAGTGGCTCTCGGCCAACCTGCGGGACCCCCAGCTCACAGAGGAGGAGGGGCGAGGGTGGTGGGGTGAGGTTGCCTTGGTGAAGGGACAAGGTTCCACGGCGGCTTTGTCTTCCCACCCCCGAGTACTACTTAGAGGGGTTGGCTTTTTGAAAACATATTCCCTTTCTCCTCTCCCTCCCTCCCTCCCTCCCCTGCAACTGGGGCCTGTTTCCGCTAGACCTGAGGCAAAGCAGTAGTGCAGGCTAGGATTTCTTGCAAGTTTTCCGCTGTGGGGTGCCGCAACAGCTGTGACCCTGGCTTGATTTTGATGTAGACTTCAAGGGCACCGTCCCCAGCAGGGGGAACATTTTTACCTCAGGAGCCTATTCACATTGGTAGCCTTGGCAGGGAAAGTTCCAGAAGCTTTGATTACACAAATACCTCTGCTAAGTACAGGCCCAGTCTTGGCAACCTGTGGAGAGAGAATGTGCACGTGGGCTGATTAAACCAAACGACTGTTTCCTTTGCTGGGGCGGGCGCTGAGGGTCTTCAGCTTGGAAATGATTTTTTCCTTGGCTGTGTTGCCTGGAAACTTGGAGGGTTTAATTAGGACTGGGGAGGTTTTGGGCTTCTGCAGCTGCCTCTGCTCTCCCCCAGGGTTACTGAGTGTGTGTGTGTGTGCGTGTGCGTGTGTGTGTGTGTGTCCAGCAGTGCAGGCCAAAGCCGTCTGGAGAAGTAAATTGTGTACCACGGCAAATGTGACCCTTTTTATTTCAATTGATTTTAGTTAACAAGTTTGAACCTTGTAAACCACAGAGAGGCTGCGTGTGGTTTACATATCGCGTATTGGAGCTGGACAACTAGGTGGAAGTGGTAGCTCTTACCTTCTTACCTACATCCATCAAGGGCCAATCTTTGAAAAGTTTTCTCAATGTTCCCAAGTATGCCCAGGAAGAACGGCCCTGGGTCCATGTCTCCCTGGCTCTGTGAGTTCCAAGGGAGAAGTAAGGCAGAGCCCAGTCTACCCCAATGCAGTTATCTTACTTTGTTAGGAAAAATCAACAAATTAAAATACAATCTATTAATCCTTTATTGACCTCAATGTACTTTATTTATCTCAACATTACCAGTTAGTTATTCTCCCGTTTGGAGATTTTGAAGAATTGAGGAGAAACATTTTCTTTTCCATTTTTCTTTGGTATGTGTGTATGTTTGTATTTATTTATTTTTCAACTACAAATATTATACATATGTATATTCCAGTTATAAAAGAGTTAGGGACAGAAGTATAGCCTCTCTTGCTCAAAGAAAGATTTTCCGGCTGGAGTCAAGGTTGATCTAGGCACATTTTGGCCCATCTCTTCTTCCTTTCCTCCCTCTTTTCTTTCCTCCCTCTTTTCTTCCCTCCCTTCCTTTTCTCCTCCTTTCAGTGGAAGATTCAGAAACATAGTCCCTCCCTTTATTGAGTCCACAGAATTGAGCTATAGCATGCCATGTGTGTTAGTTCCTAGGGCTCCCATAACAAAGTACCACAGATTGGGTGGCTTAGACAACAGAGCTGTGTTGTCTCACAGTTCTGGAGGCTAGAAGTACAGTATCAAGGTGTCAGCAGGGTTGGCTCCTTCAGAGGGCTGTTAGGGAAACTCTGTTCCATGCCTCTTCTCTAGCTTCTGAGGGCAACCTTTGGTGTTCCTTGGCTTGTAGATACATCACCCAGATGTCTACCTTCAACTTCACATGGCATTCTCCCTGTGTGTGCATCTGTCTCTGTGTCCAAATTTCCCCATTTTATAGGAACACCAGTCATTTTAGATTAGGGCCTACCCTAATGAACTTACTTTAACTTGGTTGCCTCTGTAAAGACCCTATCTCCAAATAAGGGCTCATTCTGAAGTAACTTACGTTAGGTCTTCTACATCATTTGGGGGACCCAGCTCAACCCATAACACAAGGTAAAGCAACAGCTATGTGTACTTGGTACTGCGGTCAAATCCAGAAGGGAGTACCAAAAAAAAAAAAAAAAGCCAATAATGGGATATATTAGCATAACTACTTTTTTCTTTTCCTCTTTATTTTTTAAATTTAATTAATTAATTTTATTTTTGGCTGTGTTGGGTCTTCGTTGCTGCATGCGGGCTTTCTCTAGTTGCAGCGAGCAGGGGCCACTCTTCGTTGAGGTGCGTGGACTTCTCATTGCGGTGGCTTCTCTTGTTGCGGAGCACGGGCTCTAGGCACATGGGCTTCAGTAATTGTGGCTCATGGGCTCTAGAGCGCAGGCTCAGTAGTTGTGGCACACGGGCTTAGTTGCTCTGCGGCGTGTGGAATCTTCCCGGACCAGGGCTCAAACACATGTCCCCTGCATTGGCAGGCAGATTTTTAACCACTGTGCCACCAGGGAGGCCTTCCTCTTTAAATTTAATGTTTATTTTCATTAACATTATACATATATGAAGGAGTCAACTATTTTTATATGGCTTATTATGAAAAATAGGAGTTAACAAGCCATACAATGCTTCCCACCTCCATTGCACACTCTCCAAAGACAATCTCTTTCAACTTTTCTGATTCTGTTAATATTTAACTGTAAGTTTCCAAATAACAGATTTATGTTGCTACATGATATTTCAATTATAGAAGTTATCTATTGGCTTCCCGACATACAAGATGGGGACTTAGCTCTCTATAGGTCACACACACACACACACACACACACACACACACACACGTAGTGTTCCATCTGACCAATATAGTGATGTTGTAACTCAGTTAGATCAATATCTAATGTTTCTATCACCATGACTGTGTAAATGCTGTAGGCAGCTAATTTGTGTGGGATATCAAAAATATTTTTCCTTTCCTGCACATTTTTTCCACCTAGAGTGAATAATTGGCTTGTTTTTTCCCTTGCTTGGGTTTTAATGACCTTATCCTTAATCAAATCTAAATTCTGCCCCAGTTGTGTAAAAACACATTAGTAATTATTGATTTCATTTTCTTGAGATCTCTCCCAGAGCTTCCCCAACTTGGCACTGGGGGGGTTATATGACTAGGCTGTTTCCTAGGGAACCCTCCATGTGGGCCTTTTCTCCTGGACTGGTCAGATGTCCAGAGAAGACTCTTCAATCCCCTTCTTACAGAATACATGTCTGGCTGCTGTGCTCTGGAAGCTGAGTGGGGGAAGAAGGCTGGAGTCCAAATATTCAGTCAGCCCATCAATATTCCTTGAATCCCTCTGTTTTCAGCACAGTGATCTCCCATACCTCGACTCTCCCTGCATCCCCAGTTCAGAAACCCCCTGTTTACCGTCTCTGGGAAATAAATCTCTGCTGTCATTTACTGCTGAGGAAGTCAAGTGACTGCATGGCATGGGGAGAGTGGGAGTGGAGGCAAGGGAAACTACCTGCTTCTACACCCTTTCTGCCAACCCTCCTGCTCCAGCCCCACCTTTACTCTCACTTCCAGAAATCCCAGGAGCACCAGTTCCTGCCTATGCTCTCTGTCCCCAAGTCCCTCTGGGGGTCTCCCCACAAGAGGCTTTGCAGGTGGCTTTGTCCGCCTTGTCTGCTAGCTCAGTCACCAGCCCTTCACAGGTTTTGCTGTTTTTGCCTCTTCCATCCTCATTGCTCTGTGTTAGTGGGTTTCAGGAAGAAAGGGAGCTAAGTATATGTGTCCAGTTTGCCAGCCTTAACTCTAAAGCCATTCTTGTCCTTTCACCAGCATGTTCTGGAGACAGTTTCAAACACCAAATGAGTGATCCAATTCCTGAGCTATCTAGAAGTTGTGGGTGACTTTGGGGAGAAGAGAGGACCTTCATCATGCTCTGTGTGATCTACAAACAGGCACACGTACACACACGAGTACACATTCAGCCCAACTCTTCACTCTACATCATCTAGAGCCAACCTGGGCTGAGTATTTGGAATCAGCTCCAGATTCTTATTTTGTTCTCCATGTAATTTTCTTACATTCCCCAATTCTCTTTCCCCCCATCTCCAATTTGTTCTTGTCACTACAGCCAAAGTGTTCCTTTTAAAAATGAAAATCCTATTATCATGTCATTCCCCTACTTTAATGTCTTTACATTACTTTTAATGTCTTCTCTTTAGCCTTAGAATAAAGTTCTGTACTCTATTCTTGTCCTATAAGTCCCCACCCAACAGCTTGGGGGGCTTATATTAATCTTATATTGGTCTCCCCTCCCCGACTAAGCTGTGGCTTCCTTAGCTATTTCTCAGTTCTGTTAGGCCTTTGCACATGCTCTATACTCTTTCTGGAAAGCTCTTGACCTCAGCCCCCTAAAGACTATTGGGGAAACATCATTTACCCAGGGACACCTTCTCTGACTGTGTCTCAGCCCCTCCTTACATACACTCAGCTAAATCCTGCAATATACCCTCCCATGATACCCTATACTTTTGCTTTGATAGCACTTTAGATACATGTCCAAGCTAGACTGGAAGCATCCTGAACACGGGACCTTTTTCTGTCTTGTTTACATCATCACCCTATTCCCTAGCACAAGATCTGGCCCATAGCATGTATTCATTCCATCAATACTTATTTAATCAACTGTACTTTTCACCTTAGAGTTTTCTAATCTTCACTCCCATCCTCACCCCAGCATACTCTCCCTTCTAAATGTACTGGTTTAATAGCAGAGAATATTAGTTAAATATTGAAAGTGTTTGGCCTGGAAAGATAGTCATAATTCCCTTCCTGGAAAACTGGGCGTGGTGCCTCCCTGTCTCTCTCCCTTGTGGAAAACAGCTGTCGTCTTCAGGACACTGGGGCAGGTGACCAGGTGTCTCTCAGCTTATTCTGCTGGCTCTCAAAGCAGAAGGTCCCCAAGATTATAAAGAGAAAGGGAAAGACTTGATTTCTGTTTTTCATAGGCAATCAGGGAAGTTGGTCGTGGTCATATAGTGAGCAAAGTCATGAGGGTTCTCATAAAATAAACTGAATGGAGGTCCCCGCTACAGAATTACAGTTGCAGCATGATGTATAAAGGTTGCCCCCGAGATTTTTCTCATTGCTTTCCTTATATGAGAAAAAAAATGTAGCTCACAGTATGCAATAATTGGAAGTTTGACACTGAAACTATTTGTTTCCTCATCTGTAAAATGAGAAAGTTGAACTAAGTGCCCTCTAAGGCTACTCTGAACCTCTGTAACCTTATTCTGAGCCTGTATAAGAGCTGTTCACAAGAACTTCTAGGTTTCCGAAAATACATTGCTCTTGAGGAAATCAAAGATTTATTGGAAGGTTTTAAAAAATATATAAACACCTTCATGAACTTGGCAAAGAATCAGGCAAAGAAAAGTGTGGATTTTCAATCTGCCAACAACGGTGCCATTCTAAAGAGTTCAAAGGTCAGCATTTTAGTACTCACACACAACTACGTAAACGCTAGAAGGGCTGAAGCCTTCAGCAGCAGCTTTTGAACTTTGTGTCATTGCTCAGAGGCAAAAATGAAATACCTGCCTAACTGCAAAAGATTAAGTAGCCAAGACCTTTTTAAAAAATAAATAAAGGTACCGTGTGATACTTGGTATTATTAGTAGTAAATATTTACTCCCTTCCACATTCCATCATGGGCCTTCACTTTCCTCCCCCATTGATGTTGGGTTGCTTTGGCCACTGAAATGTTTGTGGACATGAAAAACATTGTGCTTTCCTCAATTTAGCTTCAATCTTGTGCACTGGTCACCTGCCATGGGATACCCTGGGTAACTACTGTCTGGAGTCTAAAATAAAAAATATGGAGCAAATATAAGCTAAATTCACAGACCCTCCCAGCTGAGCTCAGCCTAACTCAGCTGAATCACAGTTGATCTGCAGACCTTTGAGCATGAGAATAAATGCTTGCTGTTTTAAGCCACTGAGTTTTGAGATGATTGTTACACAGCATTATTGTGAAAAAGCTGACTAATACAAGATGCAGTGTGGGTTCTCATGAGATATAACATGATGGTTAAGGTATGGTTTCTGAAATTTGGCACATCTTGGTTTGAATCTCACTTCTGTTATTTACTAGATGTGAAATGTCATGCAATTGACTTAACCTCTCTGAGACTCTGTTTTCTCATCTGCAAAATGAAGATAATCACCAACCTCATAGCACTGTTGTGTAGATCAAATGACCTAATACATATCAAGCAGCTAAGACAGTGCCTGGTACATACTGAGGAGCCAGTAAATGTTTGCTATTATTAACAATAATAATTATTATAATTTCTATAAAATAAATCTTACTTTCCTGTTAACTTACATTATAAAACTAGATATAAAGACTTATTTGGAATATTTGGTGAAGAAGGATGAAGAAGATAAGTGTTCTACCTCATGGCTGATAAGTTTATATGATATTAAAAAGGTACATTGTCTACCAAGCAAGTGTGTCTGTGTGTATAAAAGAGTTTTGAATTACTTGCAACAATTTCCCAAATCTGAGCTCCTTTTACAGACAGAATTTACATTTCCATGTCCCCGAGTCTAGGATATGAAGTGTGGTGTCGAGTACTAACAATCTATGTCTGACGCTACACTCTTCAGCACCCAGAACTGTTCCTAAGAGTTCACACCTAATAAATAGCACCTTGCTGTGGTTCCTTGCTTTCACGTACTTAACAAACACTTATTACATACTAGGTATTGCACTAGGTACTAGAAGTAGAGAGATAAACAGACATGGTCCTGTACTCATGGCCATCATACTTTAGCTACAGGTTGCAAATCTGTTTCACTCTGGTGTCGACTCAGGGATTTGGAGGGGCTGCTCAGAGCACTAGTTAAAAACAATTCTAGGCAGCACTTGATCTTAGTGGGGAAAAGAGTCATGGGTTTGGAAGGAGGGAACGGTTTCGAATGTCTGCTAATCCGGGTTTCGCTGGGGACAGACACATATACAACAAAATATAATTTAATGCAGTAAATGCTATTTGTGAGATAAGAACAAAGTGGCATCGCACACAGAGCAAGGAGTAATTAATTTTGCCAGGAGGGGAGTGGAGTAAGGAAAGGCTTAATTGAAGAGGTGAAATTGTAGCTGGGCTTTGGTGGATGACCAGGAATTTAGTAGATGATGAAGTGGGAAAAGATGGTTTCAGGCCAAGAGCACATCATGAGCAAAGGCACAGAGGTGTATTAGTACATGGGGTGTTGAGGGAACAGTGAGTAGTCCTGTTTGGTTAGAATGTGGGGTGTGGGGATGATGCTGGTAGGAATGAGTTACAGTAGGGGGTTGGGCCAGTCTGTACTGCTTTGTGTAAGCCATAGGAATCCCCGAAGGCTTTTCAGTTAGAGCATGATATGGCCAAATATGTGTCTTTAAATGGTTACTCAAGAAGAACTAGATTGGAGATAAAAAGAGAAAGAGACAAGCAGCAGAGAGGAGGCTATTGCAGTTATGCAGACAAGGGACCTGGGCATTTAAACTAGGGTGGTGTGGAGTGGGGGCCGAGAGAGAGGAAATAACATCATCAAATAGCACAAGGATGCTCTTCTCTCAAAAACGACCTAGTATTAGGGCTTCAATCAATATAAAGCAAGTTTAATGGTCTAATTTTTTCATAGCTCTTGTTCTAATGTTACTGTTTGAATATGTCATTAAATCACACATATAAAGGGAGCCAGATTTTAAAATTTATCCTTGAGTCAAGCCTGTAAAGTAGGTACTAAAATTTCCATTTTACAGAGGAGAAAACTGAGGCCCCGGGATTTAAAAAGCCCGCAATCAGTGATCTTAGACTACACATCTTCTAAATGTCAAAGCTAGCATTTGAACCCAGGGCAACTTGACTCCAGAGTCAATGTTCTTAATCACTACTCTATACCATGTGAACAATTAATTCTCCAGTGTTATGGTCCATTTCCACTAATTGTTATATCTCTCATATACCTCCTCTTTTCAGTCTGATATATCTTGACCCAGGAGACAAGCCAGTGAGTATCGGAGAAGTATTGAAGGCAGGAGGAGAGTACCTCTGAAATACTACGAATAATTTGGACTTGAAGTCAAAGAAAAACTATTGATTTTTTTTTTCCTGAGTACTTGAGAGATTTGTCAAGTAATCTCAAATCTCTTATTCTGTGGGAATCAATGCATTAATCAATCCACAGGCACTGTACCTAGCACTGTGCTGGGGGAATAAATCACCCTTGACTCAGTCCTCATTAGAAACACAGGGGAAAGAGCCCAGGACTGTGAGAGAGGAGACATAGTTGGGAGCCCTGGCTCTGCCATGAACCTGCCCTTGGCCTTGGACAAGTCACTTCACCTTTCCAGTCCTTCCTTTCACCATTGGAAATAGCCCCAATGATGGCAAATGTCCTTATCATTCCTACATTTTTGCACCCGCCTTACAGGATTAATTGAAGGAAAAATAAAAGAGCAGTTAGTATTGGACAGAAAATTGTGGTACTAAAACACACTAAATTGCACGACTGTTTTAGCAATCACTTGGCGTCTTCTGAAACAGCCTCCTAAATATGCAGGAAGAGTGTTTATCATTCCTACTCCTATGGAGCCTGACACTTCACCGAGAGAACAGGCTTTACAATGTCGCGCTTTCTCAAAAATTGCTGCATTTGAAATCTTGCGGGATATTTAAAACTTGTTTTTAGAGGACCTGAGGCACTTTGAGTTTCTCAGTGCTTTATCCTTCTTTCCTTTTCATCTTGCCTGGAGAATCCCCAGTGGTGATTTTTAAACATGGTTATGTACTTCATCGAGGTCTTTGGAGTTTGGAGAGGGCAGAGTTTCCTCTGAGGCAAAATATTTTGAACAGTGGCTGCATGGGCTCACTGTTTCCTGGAGCTAAAGACTGCAAATCGATTTCTGCAGCCCACTTCTTCCAGAAGGAGACGGTGGGGGTGAGTGGGAACACGAACTTGCTTTGTCCACCTAAACAGCGCCGTCAGATTTCTCAGTCATCCTCTTGGCTTTCGGAGGAACCGCAGGAGCAATTGTTGAGCCTCGCCAACAGTGAGATTCCGCTGCCTTCCAGCTCTAACAATCAAGAGACAAGTCTCCAGAGAGCACAGGCTCCAAGCAGTTATTAGAGATGATGGCATTACCGGAGCGCTGGGGCCGCCTGCCCTGCCCTACAAAATAAACGGTCCTCTTGCGGCTTCACACTATGCTTTACTCCCTATATTAGCACAGGAGCTGACAGATCGGGTGAGAAGCTGCAACCTGTATTTTGGAGGGCATAAGAGATGATTGTGCTCGTTCTAATTCCAGAGCTGATCTTTTTAGCAGACTATGATGGATGACTCTCCGCGGTGGTCAGCGCCTCCTGTATATATTTTAGGTGGAATGCTTTCTTTTGACACATACTTTACAGAGACATAAGTGTATCCTGTTTTAATTAATGGAAGAAATGATTCATTCACAAGTGGAAGGTTTAATTAAAGAAAGGATCAGCATGGGTCAGCCATGAATTGCAAAATATCTCTGATGTTTGTTATACTCTCCACCAACTCTGCATGCTGTCTGGAGTGGTACACGGCAGTAAAGGCAGGCCCTGGAAAGAAAGAAAATGAAGTTTAATTCATTCATTCATTCAACTAATATTAATTGAGCACCTACTGTGTTTTAGGTGCTGTGCTAGGCTCTGCAAATAAAATGGTGAACAATCAGACATGATTTTTTGCACTTATGCCAGGGACAATGCAGTTGGGGGCACAAGAAAACTGAGGAACAAACAAATAGAACACTATTATTAAAGATGGTAACATGTTTTCTGAAGGAAAAAATCGTTTTGGGCTCTTCTCCTTGCAGTGTTTGGGTATTGTTTTTTAAGAATTTTAATACCCCACTTTACAGTGGGTACATTTAACTTTGGAATATATCTCTGAAGCCAATCTGACCCAAGTCTGCTAGATGAAGTATCTTATTCTTAGAAACAGCAGAGTTATACATACTGAGTTACAAAATATGTAGCTTGTCACAGTAGCTCCTTCCTATGAGGAGAGAAACTTTATGCTTTAGAATCAGACAAACCTGGATTCAAATCCCGGCTTCTCAGCTTAATCGCTTTCTGGTCTATGATATTACTTTGTTTTTCTGACCTCAGTTTCCTCGTTTACAAGGAAGAATAACAATACATAAGGCATTGAGTCATGTGAAAAAATACATGAATAGTACCTAGGGCATAGCATTCTTATTAATCAGCATTAATATTTGTAATTTATCTTCTTACATTATTATTATTAGGAGTAATATTTTTCCCTCTCTTTTGCAACTTTCTTGATTCTACGTTTGTTCTGGTTGTTCATGATATTTTCTTATCCCCTCATTTGATGACAGAGGTCATAATTTTTAAAGCACTGGACCCAGTCTGATATATGCTTAGTGATCAATAAATAACTGTCGAATGAACGGATAAAATTCTCTCTCTTTTTGGAACTGGGTAGAGAATAAGCTGATAGTAAACAAAGTCTCTCAAAGGCTTCCCATAACACTTGGAATAAAGTCTATATTCCTTATCATGGCAAACAGGAACCAACCTGCCCTGACCTTTCCAGTCTCATCCAACACCATTTTCCCTCCTGTACTCAGCTTGAGCCACCAGCCTTGCCTGGAATGCCCTTCCTCTAGAACTGTGCATGGCTCACTCCTTCCAGGTCTTCAGCTCTCTGTTCAACTATTTTCTCTTCCTGGAGACCTTCTCTGACCACCTTGCCTATTCACTTTCTATCTCCTCACCCTGCTTTATTTTTTCTCAAAGCATTATCACTGTCAGAAATTACATGATATATTTCAGAGTTTACGAATTTGTTGTCTATCTCCCCCACTTAGCACATGTGAACTCCTGAGAGCAGGAACCTAGACTGCTGGTGTCCAGCCATAAGTCACCATGATACTGAATGAATCAAACAAATGAAATATCTCTTTTCATTTTTGTAGGGAAATATATATATATATATATATATATATATATATATATATATATATATACTATCCAAATAGTTTCTATAGTACAGTACTCTACAAAACATAAGAAATCTTTCCCCCCAAATTTTTGCTTGCAGCACTGAATTTAATTTTTCACCACAGAATGACAGGAAGAGGGAAAATCAACTATTCTAGTGGTATGGAAAATGAAGACACAGCCAATAGGAGGTCTCCCAAAGCCCCAATTTTAATAGGATTCCTACACATTTTACTTTCTCACTGTGAGTCTGGCCCTCCTTGTAAGTTGCTTCCTTTGTGCTTAAAAAAGTAGTTACTCCTGTTCTCAAAGCCAGCAAACATAGATTTTCTTTAGTTTTCACATGATCTGGCTCAAAACAGCAGGAAACTTGAATGTTTCGTTTGGCGTCTTTCACTGTCTGAGAACAGAACTGCAAACAAGAGAGGAGTCTCCTCTTGCCCAGGTGGTCCTAGCACTGGAGAGGACAGGCCAGAACCGTGTCCTCCACCATGTGGTCCAGGGACTGGAGGGAAGGTGAGGACCCTGGAGGCGTCCCTCAGAGGGCAGGCCAGAGCCTGGGTGTGTGAGCGTGGTGTTGCATGGTATGAGGGCTTTGCTGGCCTCGCCTGTCTCTCCAAAGAGCCAAACAATGCCGGCTGTTCCTGGCAAGGCCGAGCCTGGCTTACTCAGATTCGTGTTTTAGGAGAGGTGCTTTGGGGTAACTGAACAGGCTCCATTTCCACCATGAGCACATCAGCCCTGGTTTCCGCTGTGCAAAAACAAAATTCTCAAAAATGTTACCGTATCAAATCGATGTGGCTTTTGTTTTATAAACAACTTTTTTTTTTAGTCTGTGGAAACTGTAATAAAGACCAACACCATATCCAGTTGTTTTCCAGAGAACCGACCCCACTTGGGAGACTTTCTTTCAGCATGAGGGGCTGCTCTTTTTTTTCTAGCAGATATTCCTAAAATTTGACTCCGTGTGGTCAAGGAGTGGATAGCACAAGGAGTGGCATAGCAGTGGATCCTCAGCACCTCAGCTTGGAACCGTGGGCTTCTTTCTGCTTCTGGAAGAGGGCTTCAGAGCCACTAATGGAGCACTGATGGGAGACAGACAGTCAAGGAAGTGATCTCACAGAGGAGCTCAGTTCTGCTGGAGAAGGGGAAGACTCCCTCGTGAAGGAGGCCATGAATTTGGGGCCCACACATCCCACAGGCAATGAGAACACTTCACGAAGGCTGTTATATTCCGAGATGCCTGGAAGACTCCCTGAAGCTCATTGCTTCCAAATGCCTTCCTTCTTTCAGTACAATTTCATTGAAGACAATTAAGATGAAAGCTTACAACAGGACGTCACTGATTTTCCAACACAAAACAGGCAAGGGTGATAATATTAATGGAACAAATACATTTTGGGAGAAAATTCTTATTATTTGCACACATTAAAATTCACAAAATAGAGTTGAGCACCAGAAACCTTTCCCTCGTGACTGACAAACCATGGGTTATCTGCAATAATCCACTGAGGACGGATCCCATCCAAAACCCACTCCAGTGGAGAATCGACAACTGAGGGAATGTGTGTAGTACATTTTCACTCCCAGATTTCATGAAGAAATGGTTAAAACTCAGCCCTTTTCAAATCTGGCTCTGTCACCTACTAGTCGTGCCTCAAATCCCACATCTATAAAATGGAGATAATAATATACTTATCTAAATGTTTTGTTATGAAAATTAAATGAGATAATCCGTGAAAGTCCTTGGCATAAGGTCTGACACTTGGTCAAGTGCTCAATAAATGTTATTTGTAAAAATAACTATTATAACAATTGTAATTTATGACATTATTATTAAAATTAACATTTGTTTGTAATGATTCCTATCCATTTTATTCTATATTTTCTTCCATTTTTCACTGCCTTTTGAATTCAGAATGTCTGGTAACCTGCATATTAAGTGGTAAAATACAAAATAACTGTTCCTCAACACGAATTTCTCTGAAAAATACTGTAGTTTATGCTACAGATTCCTGTAAGCATTTTTCTAATTTGAATAGCAAAATAACACTAAAATCAGCATGCTTTTCTATCTAGACTATAAGCCCCTTTTTAGCATCTTCTTTACTATTCTCTCTTCAGCTCCTAGCACATGGGGCTGCTCAAAATATGTTTGTTGAGTAGATAAATGTTCTTTAGTCATACAAGAGAAACAACAACAACAATAAAAACAACAACTGCTTGAGTGGCCTCTACTTCTCTTCCATCTAACACTTTTCCAACAAAGAAATTTCCCTGGTTAGTATGGAAGTTCTAAGATAGAGGTGATCATGGGCAAAGGAAACTCTGTTCTTGTATTTCACTCTTCCTGGTGGTCTGTGTTAAAAATAAGGTCACTCCGAAGTGACAGAGTGGCATGGACATATATGCACTACCAAATGTAAAATAGATAGTGGGAAGCAGCCACATAGCACAGGGAGATCAGCTCAGTGCTTTGTGACCACTTAAAGGGATGGGATAGGGAGGGTGGGAGGGAGACGCAAGAGGGAGGAAATATGGGGATATATGTATATGTAGAGCTGATTCACTTTGCTATACAGCAGAAACTAACACACCATTGTAAAGCAATTATACTCCAATAAGGTCACTCTTAGGAAAAAGCTATCTGATTGCCTAGTGCCCCTCCTTTGATATGTCATTTGAAGTACGGACATTATTTTCATAGTGTCTTTCTTAAATTAGGGTTGGAATTCTTTTCTCAGCATCATCCTTTTCTTTTCATCCATTCTAGGAAAGAGCTGTCATTGTCTCATGTCCCCAGTAATTGGATAAGTGATTCTTCCTAACCTTGAAACAACTAAGTAGAAAGTATACCCAGTGACCTTAAAATGGACAGCCCTTGCCTTTTCTAATTGGCATGTGTATTCTAGGACTCTTTGAACAATACTTTCAGTTCCTAAACCTTCTTAGAAAGGGGTGTGTGTGTGAGTTGTTGAAAGATGGGGAGTTGGTGATAGAGGGATCCACCTCCTTCATTTCTAGCTAAGTGACGGGGCTTCCACTTGGCCGCATGGAGAGAGCAACATGTTGGCACATATAACTATGGCCTGAATGCTGACTTCCACTGGGAAATCTAGAAGCTGAGAAACAGAATGACTGGCCACTTTGATGGTGGAATCAGGAGAGGGCTGCTGAGCTGGGGAAAGTCCTGCACACCCTTAATTTGATGAGACAAGGGATGAGTATTTCCCATGGACCAGATGTGGGAAATGCTGAAGAGAGAGCTAAGCTCCAGACCTTTTAAGATCTGTCCAGTTGAACCTCCCGGGAGAAGGGACTCCAGCAAGTGTGAGTCCATGGAGAATGGCCCCTCTTGAGCCAGGGTCTGCAGATAGGAGAAACATCAAGCCAAAGGAAAATGTGCATTGAAGTTGCAGTTGGAAGGCCCAAATGGGAACTTCCAGAAAAGCCCTGGAAAACAATCCACTGGAGAAAGGGGTAGCTTTAAACATTTGTCAGACCCAAGAGCATGAGGCCAGCCTATGATAGAACCAACTCAAATAAGGGTTTTCTTGACCATTATCTCTTCTTCCCTCCCTTGCTAACAGACCATAAGAGTCAGAAATTGGAGAGCAGGCTGGGGGTTAGGGAAAGGGAGAGCCAGGAGGAAGAAAAATGCAAGGCTTCACAGACCCTATACCCCCTTGCTCAGTATGACATATTTCATTTTTTGTTGGAACATGATCTGATTTACATTTTAGAAAAATTATTCTGGCTACCTTGTGGAGAAATGACAGAGAGACAATAGAGAAAACACAAAGACCAGATGCAGGCCTATTTCACTTGTCTGCAGGAGGCATAAGAATGACTTGGACCAGGGTAACCAAGTGGAAGTGTTGAGAAGTGATCGAATTCAGAACACATTTTGAAGCTGGCAAGGACTTGATGCCTGTGAGGAAAAGAGAAGAGTTTTCTCTGACTACAACGTTTTTGACCTGAGCAATTCTTTGAGTGAATGAATCCATTACTGAGTGAATGAATGAATTGGGAGTCATTAAAGAGTTTTCAAGTAATCAGGTCAGATTTATATTTCAGAAACCTCACTCTAGTGAGGTTTAGTGAAGGATGGATTGGGGACTGAAAGCCAGGTGACTAATTGGAAGGCTATTGCAATAGTCCAGGGGAAAGACATTGAGGTTCTGAGCTCAATGTCTAGGTAGTAGGTATGGAAAGGAAGGGATAGATCAGAGAAATATTTGGGATATTAAATTATTAAAGTGTGGTGATATGATAATTGTGAAGGAGGAGAAACATAATGGCTACCAGATGCCTGGGTGAATAATAGTTCTACCCTAATGATGAAGAACATGGAAGAAAAAGGTGTAAAGGAAGAAAAGAGAGGATAGATGTTATGATGGTTAATTTTATTTGTCAACTTGATTGGGCTAAAGGATGTCCAGATAGCTGGTAAAACATTATTTCTGGGTGTTTCTGAGGGTGTTTCAGAAGAGACTAGCATTTGAATCCATAGACTGAGTAAAGAAAGGTTGCCCTCACCAAAGAGGACGGGCATCATCCAATCTTTTGAAGGCCTGAATAGAACAAAAAGGTTGAGGAAGGGTGAATTTTCCCTCTGCTTGAGCTGGGACATCCATCTTCTGCTGCCCTCAGACATCAGTGCTCTGGGTTCTCGGGCTTTTGGACTCAGACTGGGACTTACACCTTTGGCTCCCCTGGTTCTCAGCCTTTGGGTTTGGCTGGAACTCCACCACTGGTTTTTCTGGACCTCCAGCTTGCAGACAGCAGATCATGGGACTTCTTAGCTTCTATAATGAAATGAGCTGATCCTTCATAATAAATCTCTTTCTATATTTATGTGTATGTGTGTGTGTATGTGTATATATATATGAGTTACTCTGTCTCATGCTGGAATAACACTAACAGATCATACACACTCTAGAGCTCCCTGTGGAATTGGCTGAGGTTTTGTCAGGCCTGCCATCACAGTTGGACTTCTCTCTCTGCCCAATCCTGCTTCCTCACCTGCCTGCCACCGGTGTTGATCCCTAATAAACATCCTGCATGTCAATCTCCATCTCACTCTCTGCTTCAAGAGAATCCAACCTGTGACAGTTGACACCAGGAGTGGTCCAAAAGAGTAGGTGATTTTTGGGGTTTGGGAGCTGAATCACTTACTGGCTGACTGGCAAGAAGGACTCCACCACTGGTGGTAGGTAGGAGACAGACAGACTCTGGCAGTGGGTGTTGACCCTGTTGTTCACAAGCTCCTGGATTGTGAATTGAAACGATGTATCAGAGGAGGGGATGGTATTAGCTGGTGTAATGCATTAGGCATTTGAGACGTATGGGGTAATTACTAATTATTAGGACAATGGGATTGGATACTTCTTGCTAACTGTAATTGATACACTGGAAAAAGATAATGAAAAGCAATGAGAGATAAACAAGCAATTGCAAAACCAACTGTGAAAGCCAGAGGGGCTCCCTGGTAATATGATGAGGCTCTCATTTGCTACAGTAGGAGGACAGAGAAAGATGAGGCTTAGGCCCAGGACTTCATAGTCAAAGTGGCTGAATTCTAGAAAAGGTTAAATTACCAACCAAAGCATACATGTTATGCAGGGTTAGGGCCCTGGTTGGAAAAAAATTAAAACCTCACACTTGGGATTGTCTGACTGAATGCCCCTTCAAATTTTGAACTCCTAGACTCATCTGAACTCTCTCCGTCTTGAGAAATGGCCCACTGTCCCTAGTAAGAATGAGAACTCCCCCATGCTTGAAGACAGTACAGAGAATTCTGCCCTGCAAGACAATAAGTGCCCCCTCAGGACGTTTGCCCACCTCCCCTTCTTGCCAGTAGGCCTATAACTAGGATTGGGTCACAGCAATGCAGCTGGAGATGTACTAGGTCTCATAAAGAAAGGAAGCAACTCTTCCCCAAAGGTGCAACAAGACATAACCGATATGTACAGCAGAAGCTGTGGAGTAGGTGTGGAGCTAGATTCTGAGGGTGCATGATCAAGGGGACTGGAACATAATATTGGATAAGGTTGAGTTTACTGATTCGGAAGCACTCTGCTAAAATACAAGATATAATACACTGACGAGGACTCCAAGAGATGATACAAACTCACTTCTAGGACAGCTCCTAAAAGTATTGGAAAAAGCAATGGGCCCCATTAACTGAAATCAAAATGTCAGAATTGCTATTCCAGATGGTTGAGAAAGTTGTTTAAAAGGTTCACAGAAGTAGGCATGCTGGAATGGATATACTTAATAAGGCTAGAAGACTCACCAAATGGTTGTGCTCCATGAGAAGGCCAAGAAGATACACGATTTACCAAGACCAGAAAGAATGTTCTGGTGAGAATGTCAGAATGCCTCAAAGACACAAGTGTGACCTTATTACCCACTGCTTAAAAACTCTTTAGTGACTTCCCATTCTATTGGGCATCATGGAAATGTTCCAGAGCCTTGTCCAGTAGGCTAAGTCTCTCAGTGGGAGAGGCCAGTTCAGAAATAGACTCACATAGCAATGGGCATATGGGATCCCCAAAGCAGTAGAGGTTAGGTGGTGGTGCTTAACTGCTTGAAGTCGAGTGGACACAATTATAATGAGACCATAGTTAGAGCAGTGGCCAAGAGGGCTTGACCTGCAGAGATTTATTAGCATGCTTAATAGAATATGGTATCCCTCAAGGCAAAAGAGACGGACAGCCAAAAAGTGTCTTAATCAGATTTTACCTCCAAAGAAATTAAGGATAGATGATCAGGGGGCTGAAGGCAGTTACCCTCATTTTAAAAAGGCACAGTATCTTGTCTAGTTTCTGGACTTGAATCTATTTTCAGACCCAGACTCACTAATTCAACAGGAGGTGAGGTCTCCAGGAGGAAGAACCCTGTAACACCCCAGCAAATGGTAATGATTTCCCTGGTCCTTCTCCAAAAGGAATAATGGCCATGTAGGACCTAATTACACACTGAGGAAAAGGAAATATCCAAACATTTCAAGGACTATCGGACACAGTATGAATAATCAGAGATCTGAATCATCATCATGGAGCCTCTCTTAGAGTAGGGGACTATAGGTGCCAAGTAATAGATGGAATCCTGGCTAAAGTCCAGTTTACTCTGAGTTCACTGGGTCCATGACCCACCAGTGGCCACTTCCCCTGTCCCTGAATTTATAATTAGATTTGATATACTTGGTGCCACTCCCATATTGGGTCCTTGATCTATAGGATAAAAGCTACCGTAGTGGGTAAAGTCAAGGTCTCTGAAAATGTCCTACCCGCACCCCATCCAAAAGAGTAAATCAGAAAAAATATCACGTTCCAGAGGGATGGCAAAAATTAGTTGAGTAATCTATTGTCATCATCTAGGAGCCATCTGGTCTCTGCAAGGAGAGAGTGGGGAATTAAATGAAAATATGGTGGGACCTGCATGAGGAGGCTACCAAGCCAAGTGAGAAGTAGTGGCAAGAGAGGAGGGAGGAAACCAGGAGCCATGAAAACCAAGGGATGAAAGCATCAATACCAGCAGAGAAATATAGTAAGGTCTGAAGGTGTCCACTGAAACTGGTAAATAATATATCACTAATGACCTTAGAAATAGGAATTCTAGCCAAATCAGTCATTTAACAAACATTCATTGCATATGTTACCTACTGCTAATAGGTGGTTGAAATAGATATGATCCCTTAACCCATGAAAATGTATAGTCTAGTGCAGGGGTCCCAAACCCCTGGGCCGCAGACTGGTACCAGTCTGCAGCCTGTCACACAGCAGGAGGTGAGCGGCAGGCAGGCGAGCAAAGCTTCATGTACAGCTCCCCATTTCTCCCCATTGCTCGCATTACCACCTGAACCATCTCTCCCCTGCCCCCTTCATGGAAAAATTGTCTTCCATGTAACAGTCCCTGGTGCCAAAATGGTTGGGGACCGCTGGTCTAGTGGATAGTGGTGAAAGCCAAATTTGTGTGGAATAAAAGGAAAGGAAATAAAGTCAGTAAGTGTGTATTACTTAAGGTTTGGAGATAATAGAAGTATAAAAATATATGGACACTTAGAGCTACAAGTCCACACCCAGCTCCATAAGCACATATTCATGAAGCCCAAAAAGAACCCCTTGGCTCATTCCTAGTTGGTTTCCGTGTGAGAGGGGCCAGCTTACCTACCCTCAAGCATCTTGATTCTGAGAAGCTGATTCTTGAGCCAAGATACAAAGGATTAAGTGTGAAGTGTTCAGGGGGCTGCGGGGCTGAAGGGGGAGTGTTTCCCTCTTCCAGTTACTTTAGTTGGGAGGGAAGAGAAAATTCTGTGGCATTTATGCCTGATACCTGCAACTTTCTTGATGAGATAGAAGCCAGAACCATCTTAATGGCTGGGTGTGGGCTTCACTGTATCTGGGCAGACAGGTCTGGGTTGGCTGTATTCAACCAAAGTAACCACAGGTTTCTTCTCAGCCTAAATGGAAACCAAGCTAGGTATTTCAAAGAGAGGGGACTTAAGACAGAGAATTGGTTACAAAGATGATGGAAAGTTGCGAGGGCAAAAATGGCAAGCAGAGGTAACCCAAATATTTGTAACTACGGAAAGCAGCTATGAGTCAAAGGCTATGGGAACAAAAGAGAAGAGAGAGGGCCTAGAAGAGGTCAGAAGAGGCCCCCACATACATGCTGGTGCTCAGAACTCGGGGAGGGTGTGGCTGGCTGGTGCAGGTACTTTTAAGAGGGAACAAGGCAACTGGTTTGGGGAGTGCCAAATGAAGCTGGGAACTGAAACCATAGCAATACTTTGCTGCTGTTTTTCCTGTAGTGACACCAACACTAGAAATAGAAAAAGTTCTTCTACTTCCTTCCATCTTCCAATGTCCCTCCAGTTCTCCCCACTGACATTCCATCAGCTAATAGGAAGCCACCTGGCAAAAGTTTCTCAGAAGCATAGTTTGCAGACGCTGACCCCAGCATCACAGAGCAGAACAAAGAGGAGTGGTTTTGGAGCTGAGCAACAAGAAGTAAACACCACGACCATACCAGAGAAAATGGGTGACTGGAGGGCCTGACCCTTCTGGCTTAAACAAAGAGACTGGTGCACTAGAAGGCCAGTACATGTAGATGCTTGTACAGCCAGCAGGTACGAGGTATGACCAGGCATTTCTCTTCCTCTTTGTTGGCTGGTACTGGCAGTTGCCAAGATGCCACAGAGCCTGATTACAGTGAGAATATAGCATTGGCAAGGGTACTGAGCACGTCTGGCTGGTGCCACTTGTGGTCCCAGAACCTACATCCTCTGTGCAAAGGAGTTCAGGTAGACCACCACAGTCTCTTCCTCATGGTTAGGATTTTCCTAGGTAGAAAAGCATTAGAAGAGCTTTCTAGGGCAGCCAGACCACATGAACAAAATTTAGAGGAGAATAAATTATACAGCATGTTTGAAAGATAGTCAAAGCCTCTCCTCCTTTTTAACTTTCCTTTACAAGATGGGAAGGAGACTTTAAAAATATTTTTTAATCTATAGTTTTCTTATGTAGCAGAGGTAGCTAATTAGAAAATACAATGTGAAAAATATCCCATTCTCAATAACAGTTGAAATTATAAATACTTAGGAATAAATTTATGAAATGTGCATAACTTGTTTATGGAGGAAAACTTTGAAAATTTAAAGGACCAAAAATAACACTGGAATATGTGGAGAGATACAGTCTATTGGAAGTTTAAATATTATTAAAATATAAACTATTCTCCAACTTATCTAGATGTTTAGTAAAGTTATCCCCAAAAAAGTACTTGACACATGCTTAAACATCCTGAAAATTAATCATTCTCATGCAAGTTGATGATGTTTGTACTCATATAATTTGATGAGAACATGAGTTGATAAAATTATTCTAGAAACAACTTGGCTGTGTGAATCAAGGATTCTTTTAACTATCTATATATTTTGATCCAGAATTTTAGTCTAAAAATTTATCTAAAGAAATAATCAGACATGCTGATAAAATTTGCCTCCAAGTATGTTCATTATAAGATATTCATAATTTACAAAAACTAAAAACACCCTACAGATCTAGCTACAAGAGAATGTTAAGTAAACTATATACTCAATAGATATTTATACAGAAAATTAAAAAGTATTATCCATGAGTATTCAAAGATTGGGGGAAAGTTTAGGATAAATGTTAAGTGAGAAGAACATAATTCAACATTTTATATAATGAGATTCATGTGTGCACATATGTGTGTGTATATGCATACATATGCTTCTACATACATAGACAAAATTTGGAAAGAAATTCACCAAACAGTTATCAATGGTTAATCCTGGGTGATAAAATTATATGAAACTTTTACTTTACTCTTTATATATTTTTGTTTTAATTTTACCATGAAAACATTTAATAAGAAAAATGAAATCATTTCAAAAAGAGGGAGAGATATTTGACTTCCTCCAATTTTTCTTTCAAAAATTCAATAAGTTCTTAAGTGCCAATATGTGCCAGGCACTTTTTCACAGTGCCATTTGGAGGTTAGACCACCTGGATAAGAGTTGAGTATCTAGATCAGAGAGTGGTAGGAAATGGGACTGGAAAGATGGGTTGGACCAGGTTGTTCATGGCCTTGTAGGTCAGACAGGTCAGAAAGCTTGGACTCCATCTTGCAAGTTTTGAAGTGTCTGAGGCGATCCTTATGAAGAAAAACTATAGGAGAGACCTTCAAGATGGCAGAGGAGTAAGACGTGGAGATCACCTTCCTCCCCACAAATACATCAGAAATACATCTACACGTGGAACAACTCCTACAGAACACCTACTGAACGCTGGCAGAAGACCTCAGACCTCCCAAAAGGCAAGAAACTCCCCACGTACCTGGGTAGGGCAAAAGAAAAAAGAATAAACAGAGACAAAAGGATAGGGACAGGACCTGCACCTCTGGGAGGGAGCTGGGAAGGAGGAAAAGTCTCCACACACTAGGAAACCCCTTCACTGGTGGAGATGAGGGGTGGGCTGAGGGGAACTTCAGAGCCAAGGAGGAGAGCGCAGCAACAGGGGTGCAGAGGGCAAAGCAGAGAGATTCCCACACAGAGGATCGGTGCCGACCAGAACTCACCAGCCTGAGAGGCTTGTCTACTCACCCATCGGGGTGGGTAGGGGCTGGGAGCTGAGGCTCCAGCTTCGGAGGTCAGATCCCAGGTAGAGGACCAGGGTTGGCTGAGTGAACACAGCCTGAAGGGGGCTAGTGTACCACAGCTAGCCGAGAGGGAGTCCAGGAAAAATTCTGAAACTGCCTAATAGGCAAGAGACCATTGTTTCAGGGTGTGCGAGGAGAGGAGATTCAGAGTACCACCTAAACGAGCTCCAGAGACGGGTGCGAGCCACGGCTATCAGCATGGACACCAGAGACGGGCATGAGATGCTAAGGCTGCTGCTGCCACCACCAAGAAGCCTGTGTGCGAGCACAGGTCACTATCCACACCTCCCCTCCCAGGAGCCTGTGCAGCCCACCACTGCCAGGGTCCCGTGATCCAGGGACAACTTCCCCAGGAGAACACACGGCACGCCTCAGGCTGGTGCAATGTCACACTGGCCTCTGCCACCGCAGGCTTGCCCTGCATTCTGTACCCCTCCCTCCCCCCAGCCTGAGTGAGGTAGAAACCCCGAATCAGCTGTTCCTTTAACCCCGTTCATTCTGGGCAAAGAACAGACGCCCTCAGGCGACCTACACACAGAAGCAGGATCAAATCAAAAGCTGAACCCCAGGACCTGTGTGAACAAAGAAAAGAAAGGGAAATTTTTCCCAGGAGCTTCAGGAGCAGTGGATTAAATCTCCACAATCAACTTGGTGTACCCTGCATCAATGGAATACCTGAAAAGACAACCAATCATCCCAAAATTGAGGCAGTGGACTTTGGGAGCAACTGTAGACTTGGGGTTTGCTTTCTGCATCTAATTTGTTTCTGGTTTTATGTTTATCTTTGTTTAGTATTTAGACCTTATTATCATAAACAGTTTATTGATTTGGTTGCTCTCTTCCTTTATATATATATATATATTTTTTTTTCCCTTTTTCTCTTTTTGTGAGTGTGTATGTGTATGCTTCTTTGTGTGATTTTGTCTGTATAGCTTAGCTTTTACCATTTGTCCTAGGGCTGTTTCTGTCTGTTTTTTTGTTTTGTTTTATTTTAGTATAGTTTTTAGCACTTGTTATCATTGGTGGATTTGTTTTTTGGTTTAGTTGCTCTCTTCTTTCTTTCCATCTTATTTTTTCTTTACTTTTTATTTTTAATTTATTTTATTTTTAATAATTTTCTTAATTTTTAATTTTAATAACTCTTTCTTCTTTCTTTCTTTCTTTCTTTCTTTCTTTCTTTCTTTCTTTCTTTC